>NW_023996723.1:0-34461 GCF_015586225.1 Lucilia sericata
ATTCATATTTACTATATGATGACACGGAAGTGCGATATACCAATATAATCAGATTAGTTTATTAGTAAAATATTCATAGAATTATATTAATTTAAGTTTCTTTAAGTAATTAAAGGTTATAAACTTTCAAATGCTTTACATTTTGCTTGTGTGTGTGACAGAGTGTTGACATTTCAATATTCATAATAAATTAATATTTAAATACTTTTTACAAAATTATAAGGATGTAAATTTGATGATTTGATAATAATTTCAATTTGCATATATTACATTTGAATTGAGGAAATTAAAATAAATTTATTCCAAATTTAATACTTCATATTAAATACAGATGTATGTAGTTAAAACAGTAGGAATCTAAAGTTCCAGTAATATAGTATTAAATATTTTAGAAATATTTCCCATTTGGGAATAGTTTTATTCAACTTTGCTGTTATTATTGGATACAACAACAGAATGGATTGCATTTTAGGAACTGCTTCGGAGCGTACTAGCAAATGACCATGAAGGAGCCGTATAGGTCCCGAAAGTGCATTCTATTCTGTAGTTGTGTCCAATAATATAAGATTTTTCAATATTCTTATAATTAAAATATTATTACAATTTGGAACAAAAATGTGTTTTTCGAACTCAAGCCTGAAGAAGTAATAGTTCGAAAAAATCAAATAAATCAAAATATTTGCAACAATAACACAGTGAGACAAATAAACGAAAATTGAAATACCTGGGAAGTGACACTATTTTTCTGAAAGGTGGATCCGAGTAGAATAAGAATATGTTTTTGAAATTTGCCAAACACCTCCAAAATCTTGAATTACGGGTAAAACCGGGTTTTCGTATCTTTAGGTACTTATAAGTCAGTAACTCTCTAAATCTACGGATTTAGAGAGCAGAAGCTGAGGCCTTTATAATGACATATATAACGTTTAAGTAACCTGGAGAGATATGTGTGAATTTCATCAGCAAACATATTTTTTATTTTAGTATGGGCCCATCCTCATACAAATTGGTAAAAATATTTAGATTTATATAAAAGTTATTTATGCTGAATTTTATCGAGATATTGATGTAATTAAGAGAATTATGTAATTCAAGTCATTTTCTGAAGGAGGATTTGCATGGCGACTAGGATCAAATAAGGTCCAAACAATACAAAAATCGGCATAAATGAGTTTGCCGTAATCTTTAGTGATGCTGCTGATTTTTTAGACAATACGGTATTATTTGACCCCATACAAACCCTCCTTCAGAAAATGACTTGAATTCCATAATTCTCCTCATAATATTAATATCACGATGAAATTTAGCATAAATAACTTTTATATAAACATAAATCCTTACACCAAATTTTTGGTGGATCGGCCCATATTTAACCCTATCCCCCATATAAAGCATCCTTCAGAAAATCAGTTTAAGAACAAATTTGTATTATGAAAATGATCAATAACGTCGTCAATTGCAAACGGATTTTTAAAAACAAAGTTGCGTTCTTCTCATGAATAGACATGGGTTTCTAATCAATTAATAAACAGTACGGATCCTATATAAAATACTTTCAAAAAATCTCCAAACTTGGACAACGGTGCAAAACTAAAATAAAAAATATGTTTGCTGATGAAATTCACAAATACCTCTCCAGGTTACTTAAACGCTATATATCATTATAAAGGCCTCAGCTTCTGCTTTCTATATCCGTGGAGAAACTTAAAATCGGTTCAGATTTAACTAAGTTACTGACTTATAAGTGACTAAAGGTACGAAAACCCGGTTTTTTACCCGTAACTCAAGATTTTGGAGGTGTTTGGCAAATTTCAAAAACATATTCTTGTTCTACTCGGATCCATCTGTCATAAAAATAGTATTACTTCCCAGGTATTTATTTTTGTCGCATAGTGTAATTTATATTTTCTTTAAAAATTGTTCTTAACAAAGAAAATAGTATAACAATAATTTCAATGAAACAATGTAAGGAGTATTTTAGAAAAATTAAAACTTAACTTATCACTAATAAGTTATTAGTATTCTATTTTAGTTTATTTTTAGAAATCATAAAAATATAGGAAGTAGTTTTATTTTTCTAAAAAAGAAAACAATAAAATATTAAACAAACGTCACCTTGCCGTAAAAAATATTGTTTATTATGTCTGTCATTATTAACCCATTGACCAATTGTACAAATATATAAGCAAAACCGAAAATATGTAAAACTTTTAAACTTAAGTTTTTTATACGAGTTTGTTTCAGTTTTGTTTTTTTTTATTGCTCATATTGCAATTTAAATTTCCATTCCAAGTCGCCAAAACATGAATGTTGTTTGTGTTTTTGTTAGTTTGTTCAAGCCATGGTCGTATGATGAGAAGGTCAGTGCAGCCATGAATTCGAATATGACGTAGTCGTCGTCTTCTCTTTGTAGGTGGAATTTAAAGTGGGGAGGTAGATTTTCATGTATGTATTGCTAAAAAGTTCAGTAATAATAATGAGCTAAACGCATATCAAAAAATATACGTTATATGTACATTAGGGGGGCCCCAAAATTAAAATTTAGTTAATTCTAAAATACCATTTTGTCCTGACGTCAATATTTGGTGAGATTTACCAAAGGATCACAATATGTACCTTTTTGAGGGTTTCATGATTTTTCCACATTTTATGCAAAGCTTTTAAAAGTGTGCTTTCCTTGTAATCGAGGTATGAGATCTTGTCCCTGGGACAATAATATATCATGTACCTAATTTCATTGAATAATCTTCAAAATTGCGATCTGTAGATTGATTACAAGGTTTATATGGGCGGACAGATAGACGGAGCTAAATCAATCAATATTATTGTGCAACATTTTAAAATAATATTATTTAAGCAAATCAATCAAATAATAATCTTAGCAGATCTCCTTAAAATTTCCAAAATACATAGAAGATTCGCCCTAATATGTATTTAGTACTACATGCATTTAATACAACTGTTTAAGTAATAAAAGCTTTTCATTTGAAAACATATGTAAATATTTATGTATGTATGTATCTATAAAACGCAAATTATATGAATTCAATGTTTTTTACTTATGCGCCAAAATCGAGACGAGCCCACTTTTTTTTTGCGATTATTATATACAAACACAATTTAATGTCTTAAATGTGTGTGTGTTTTGCCAAATACGTAGAAAAACAAGTTATACGACATCATAGCCAACTAAAAAAAAAAAACACTAGCATTTAATATTTAATGTTTTTTGAACGATAATAATTTAATGATTGACAGAATTAAAAAAAGTAAAAAAAACTAGTTTTCTGTTATAACATTTTTGTCCATGTTTGAATGGTCATATCTACCTACATAAACACCGTTCATATGTACATAATTTAAAGACTGTTTTGCGCTTTTTGTTTTGCTACACTGTTTTATTATTGTATTTAAATGCTTACCATCCACTAAAGTTAAAGAAGTGGTATACATGGTTTAGTTGGAAGGAAGTAATGTGTTCCTCAGAACGTACTTTTTGATACATACCTATAGTCTAGTCTATATCTAGTCTATAGTCTAGTCTATAGTCTAGTCTATAGTCTAGTCTATAGTCTAGTCTATAGTCTAGTCTATTAGTATAGTTCTATAGTCTAGTCTATAGTCTAGTCTATAGTCTAGTCTATAGTCTAGTCTATAGTCTAGTCTATAGTCTAGTCTATAGTCCTAGTCTATAGTCTAGTCTATAGTCTAGTCTATAGTCTAGTCTATAGTCTAGTCTATAGTCTAGTCTATTAGTCTAGTCTATAGTCTAGTCTATAGTCTAGTCTTAGTCTAGTCTATAGTCTAGTCTATAGTCCTAGTCTAGTCTATAGTGTGTCTATAGTCTAGTCTATAGTCTAGTCTATAGTCCTAGTCTATAGTCTAGTCTATAGTTAGTCTATAGTCTAGTCTATAGTAGTCTAGTCTATAGTCTAGTCTATAGTCTATTAGCCTATAGTCTAGTCTATAGTCTAGTCTATAGTCTAGTCTATAGTCAGTCTATAGTCTAGTCTAAGTCTAGTCTATAGTCTAGTCTATAGCTAGTCGATAGTCTACGTCCTATAGTCGAGTCTATAGTCTAGTCTATATCCTAGTCTATAGTCTGTCTATTCTGTCCTATAGTCTAGTCTTATAGTCTAGTCTATATTCTAGTCTAGAGTCTAAGTCTATAGTCTATCTATAGTCCTAGTCTAGAGTCTAGTCCTATAGTCTAGTCCTATAGTCTAGTCTATAGTCTAGTCTATAGTCTAAGTATATAGTACTAGTACTATAGTACTAGTACTAATAGATCTAGACTATAAGGATCTAGTCTATAGTACTAAGTCTATAGTCTAGTCTATAGTCGGACTATAGACTAGACTAGAGACTAGACTATAGATCTAGACTAGAGACTAACGATAGACTAGACTATAGAACTAGACTATAGACGACATATGACTAGACTATAGACTAGACTAAGACTAGACATAGACTAGACTATAGACTAGACTATAGACTAGACTATAGACTAGACTATAGACTAGACTATAGACTAGACTATAGACTAGACTATAGACTAGACTATAGACTAGACTATAGACTAGACTATAGACTAGACTATAGGACTATAGACTAGACTATAGACTAGACTATAGACTAGACTAAGGCTAGACTATAGACTAGACTATAGACTAGACTATAGACTAGACTATAGACTACACTATAGACTAGACTATAGACTAGACTATAGACTAGACTATAGACTAGACTATAGACTAGACTATAGACTAACATAGACTAGACTATAGACTAGACTATAGACTAGACTATAGACTAGACTATAGACTAGACTATAGACTAGACTATAGACTAGACTATAGACTAGACTATAGACTAGACTATAGACTAGACTATAGACTAGACTATAGACTAGACTATAGACTAGACTATAGACTAGACTATAGACTAGACTATAGACTAGACTATAGACTAGACTATAGACTAGACTATAGACTAGACTATAGACTAGACTATAGACTAGACTATAGACTAGACTATAGACTAGACTATAGACTAGACTATAGACTAGACTAGACTAGACTATAGACTAGACTATAGGTATGTATCAAAAGTACGTTCTGAGGAACACATTACTTCCTTCCAACTAAACCATGTATACCACTTCTTTAACTTTAGTGGATGGTAAGCATTTAAATACAATAATAAAACAGTGTAGCAAAACAAAAAGCGCAAAACAGTCTTTAAATTATGTACATATGAACGGTGTTTATGTAGGTAGATATGACCATTCAAACATGGACAAAAATGTTATAACAGAAAACTAGTTTTTTTTTACTTTTTTTAATTCTGTCAATCATTAAATTATTATCGTTCAAAAAACATTAAATATTAAATGCTAGTGTTTTTTTTTTTTAGTTGGCTATGATGTCGTATAACTTGTTTTTTCTACGTATTTGGCAAAACACACACACATTTAAGACATTAAATTGTGTTTGTATATAATAATCGCAAAAAAAAAGTGGGCTCGTCTCGATTTTGGCGCATAAGTAAAAAACATTGAATTCATATAATTTGCGTTTTATAGATACATACATACATAAATATTTACATATGTTTTCAAATGAAAAGCTTTTATTACTTAAACAGTTGTATTAAATGCATGTAGTACTAAATACATATTAGGGCGAATCTTCTATGTATTTTGGAAATTTTAAGGAGATCTGCTAAGATTATTATTTGATTGATTTGCTTAAATAATATTATTTTAAAATGTTGCACAATAATATTGATTGATTTAGCTCCGTCTATCTGTCCGCCCATATAAACCTTGTAATCAATCTACAGATCGCAATTTTGAAGATTATTCAATGAAATTAGGTACATGATATATTATTGTCCCAGGGACAAGATCTCATACCTCGATTACAAGGAAAGCACACTTTTAAAAGCTTTGCATAAAATGTGGAAAAATCATGAAACCCTCAAAAAAGGTACATATTTGTGATCCTTTGGTAAATCTCACCAAATATTGACGTCAGGACAAAATGGTATTTTAGAATTAACTAAATTTTAATTTTGGGGCCCCCCTAATGTACATATAACGTATATTTTTTTGATATGCGTTTAGCTCATTATTATTACTGAACTTTTTAGCAATACATACATGAAAATCTACCTCCCCACTTTAAATTCCACCTACAAAGAGAAGACGACGACTACGTCATATTCGAATTCATGGCTGCACTGACCTTCTCATCATACGACCATGGCTTGAACAAACTAACAAAAACACAAACAACATGTTCATGTTTTTGGCGACTTGGAATGGAAAATTTAAATTGCAATATGAGCAATAAAAAAAAACAAAACTGAAACAAACTCGTATAAAAAACTTAAGTTTAAAAGTTTTACATATTTTCGGTTTTGCTTATATATTTTGTACAATTGGTCAATGGGTTAATAATGACAGACATAATAAACAATATTTTTTACGGCAAGGTGACGTTTGTTTAATATTTTATTGTTTTCTTTTTTTAGAAAAATAAAACTACTTCCTATATTTTTATGATTTCTAAAAATAAACTAAAATAGAATACTAATAACTTATTAGTGATAAGTTAAGTTTTAATTTTTCTAAAATACTCCTTACATTGTTTCATTGAAATTATTGTTATACTATTTTCTTTGTTAAGAACAATTTTTAAAGAAAATATAAATTACACTATGCGACAAAAATAAATACCTGGGAAGTAATACTATTTTTATGACAGATGGATCCGAGTAGAACAAGAATATGTTTTTGAAATTTGCCAAACACCTCCAAAATCTTGAGTTACGGGTAAAAAACCGGGTTTTCGTACCTTTAGTCACTTATAAGTCAGTAACTTAGTTAAATCTGAACCGATTTTAAGTTTCTCCACGGATATAGAAAGCAGAAGCTGAGGCCTTTATAATGATATATATAGCGTTTAAGTAACCTGGAGAGGTATTTGTGAATTTCATCAGCAAACATATTTTTTATTTTAGTTTTGCACCGTTGTCCAAGTTTGGAGATATTTTTTGAAAGTATTTTATATAGGATCCGTACTGTTTATTAATTGATTAGAAACCCATGTCTATTCATGAGAAGAACGCAACTTTGTTTTTAAAAATCCGTTTGCAATTGACGACGTTATTGATCATTTTCATAATACAAATTTGTTCTTAAACTGATTTTCTGAAGGATGCTTTATATGGGGGATAGGGTTAAATATGGGCCGATCCACCAAAAATTTGGTGTAAGGATTTATGTTTATATAAAAGTTATTTATGCTAAATTTCATCGTGATATTAATATTATGAGGAGAATTATGGAATTCAAGTCATTTTCTGAAGGAGGGTTTGTATGGGGTCAAATAATACCGTATTGTCTAAAAAATCAGCAGCATCACTAAAGATTACGGCAAACTCATTTATGCCGATTTTTGTATTGTTTGGACCTTATTTGATCCTAGTCGCCATGCAAATCCTCCTTCAGAAAATGACTTGAATTACATAATTCTCTTAATTACATCAATATCTCGATAAAATTCAGCATAAATAACTTTTATATAAATCTAAATATTTTTACCAATTTGTATGAGGATGGGCCCATACTAAAATAAAAAATATGTTTGCTGATGAAATTCACACATATCTCTCCAGGTTACTTAAACGTTATATATGTCATTATAAAGGCCTCAGCTTCTGCTCTCTAAATCCGTAGATTTAGAGAGTTACTGACTTATAAGTACCTAAAGATACGAAAACCCGGTTTTTACCCGTAATTCAAGATTTTGGAGGTGTTTGGCAAATTTCAAAAACATATTCTTATTCTACTCGGATCCACCTTTCAGAAAAATAGTGTCACTTCCCAGGTATTTCAATTTTCGTTTATTTTGTCTCACTGTGTTATTGTTGCAAATATTTTGATTTATTTGATTTTTTCGAACTATTACTTCTTCAGGCTTGAGTTCGAAAAACACATTTTTGTTCCAAATTGTAATAATATTTTTAATTATAAGAATATTGAAAAATCTTATATTATTGGACACAACTACAGAATAGAATGCACTTTCGGGACCTATACGGCTCCTTCATGTGTCATTTGCTAGTACGCTCCGAAGCAGTTCCTAAAATGCAATCCATTCTGTTGTTGTATCCAATAATAACAGCAAAGTTGAATAAAACTATTCCCAAATGGGAAATATTTCTAAAATATTTAATACTATATTACTGGAACTTTAGATTCCTACTGTTTTAACTACATACATCTGTATTTAATATGAAGTATTAAATTTGGAATAAATTTATTTTAATTTCCTCAATTCAAATGTAATATTATGCAAATTGAAATTTATTATCAAATCATCACAAATTTACATCCTTATAATTTTGTAAAAAGTATTTAAATATTAATTTATTATGAATATTGAAATGTCAACACTCTGTCACATACACACAAGCAAAATGTAAAGCATTTGAAAGTTTATAACCTTTAATTACTTAAAGAAACTTAAATTAATATAATTCTATGAATATTTTACTAATAAACTAATCTGATTATATTGGTATATCGCACTTCCGTGTCATCATATAGTAAATATGAATTAATAAAAGAAATAAAAAAAATACATCTCATTTAATTAAATCAAATACGATTAGACAAATTCATAAAGTAGTGAGTGAATGATTCTTCTAAACAACAATGAAACTAAATCGTCTTTATCAATGATAATTCCCAAAGGCAATTAACATTTGAATTATGTTTACACAAAGGTATAAATTCAATACAGAAAAAATTGCAATAAAAAGTACTTTAGTACACGTACTAAAACATATTTGTGCACATAATATAGCACATTTAAATGGAAGTCCCGTGTGCTATAAAATACTCGAAATCAATCAACAACCTTGAACTACAGAGAGAACGTAAAACACAGAGTTAATCGAAACGAATGTTGGTCGTTCGTTTGTTGGTGATACATTTAAAAAATATTTTTGAATATTTGTGAATGGGTTTTTGGGCGGTATGTGTTTATAGCAGCAGTCCCACACTCATACTCATATTGGTGCGATCGATACATTTGAATAAATAAAATAAAAATGTGTATGTATCTATAAAACACCTTTAATTTTAAATTTGAAAAAATAAATAAAGTTTTAATTGATAAGACGACATTAAACCGGGTAGACAAGAATCTATTAAAGTGGTTTTGAGAATAGATCTTAAAGTGGTTTAAATATTAGAAATTTTATAAAGTACAAAGTCTCATAACATTTTTTAAATATTTATTTTAATTCAAATAATGACGGCTAATTAGCATACACCCATCGTTCTTCTTTTAATTCAATATCCTTGGAAAAATATTTTATATTAATAAACAACAGAAAGTTTTATTCTTTGGAAATAATTTCACTGTAAACTAGACTATATACTAGACCATAGACTATCTATAGACTAGACTATACACCAGACTATAGACTAGACTATATACTGGACTATATACAAGGCTACAGACTAGACTATATACTAGATTATAGACTAGACTATAGACTAGACTATAGACTAGACGATAGACTAGACTATAGACTAGACTATAAAACTAGACTATAGACTAGACTATAAGACTAGACTATAGACTAGACTATAGACTAGACTATAGACTAGACTATAGACTAGACTATAGACTAGACTAATAGACTAGACTATAGACTAGACTATAAACTAGACTATAGACTAGACTATAGACTAGACTATAGACTAGACTATAGACTAGACTATTGACTAGACTATAGACTAGACTAAGACTATAGACTAGACTATAGATTAGACTATAGATTAGACTATAGACTAGACTATAGATTAGATTATAGACTAGACTATAGACTAGACTATGACTATACTAGACATAGACTAGACTATAGACTACTAGACTAGACTAGACTATAGACTAGACTATAGACTAGACTATAGACTAGACTATAGACTAGACTATAGACTAGACTATAGACTAGACTATAGACTAGACTATAGACTAGACTATAGACTAGACTAGATAGACTATAGACTAGACTATAGACTATAACTATAGACTAGACTATAGACTAGACGATAGACTAGACTATAGACTAGACTATAGACTAGACTATAGACTAGACTATAGACTAGACTATAGACTAGACTATAGACTAGACTATAGACTAGACTATAGACTAGACTATAGACTAGACTATAGACTAGACTATAGACTAGACTATAGACTAGACTATAGACTAGACTATAGACTAGACTATAGACTAGCGATAGACTAACTTAGAATAGACTATAGACTAGACTATAGACTAGACTATAGACTAGACTAGACTAACTTAGACTAGACTATAGACTAGACTATAGACTAGACTATAGACTAGACTATAGACTAGACTATAGACTAGACTATAGACTAGACTATAGACTAGACTATAGACTAGACTATAGACTAGACTATAGACTAGACTATAGACTAGACTATAGATAGACATAGACTATAGACTAGACTATAGACTAGACTATAGACTAGACTATAGACTAGACTATAGACTAGACTATAGACTAGACTATAGACTAGACTATAGACTAGACTATAGACTAGACTATAGACTAGACTATAGACTAGACTATAGACTAGACTATAGACTAGACTATAGACTAGACTATAGACTAGACTATAGACTAGACTATAGACTAGACTATAGACTAGACTATAGACTAGACTATAGACTAGACTATAGACTAGACTATAGACTAGACAATAGACTAGACTATAGACTAGACTATAGACTAGACTATAGACTAGACTATAGACTAGACTATAGACTAGACTATAGACTAGACTATAGACTAGACTATAGACTAGACTATAGACTAGACTATAGACTAGACTATAGACTAGACTATAGACTAGACTATAGACTAGACTATAGACTAGACTGTAGACTAGACTATAGACTAGACTGTAGACTAGACTATAGACTAGACTATAGACTAGACTATAGACTAGACTATAGACTAGACTATAGACTAGACTATAGACTAGACTATAGACTAGACTATAGACTAGACTATAGACTAGACTATAGACTAGACTATAGACTAGACTATAGACTAGACTATAGACTAGACTATAGACTAGACTATAGACTAGACTATAGACTAGACTATAGACTAGATATAGACTAGACTATAGACTAGACTATAGACTAGACTATAGACTAGACTATAGACTAGACTATAGACTAGACTATAGACTAGACTATAGACTAGACTATAGACTAGACTATAGACTAGACTATAGACTAGACTATAGACTAGACTATAGACTAGACTATAGACTAGACTATAGACTAGACTATAGACTAGACTATAGACAGACTATAGACTAGACTATAGACTAGACTATAGACTAGACTATAGACTAGACTATAGACTAGACTATAGACTAGACTATAGACTAGACTATAGACTAGAACTATAGACTAGACTATAGACTAGACTATAGACTAGACTATAGACTAGACTATAGACTAGACTATAGACTAGACTATAGACTAGACTATAGACTAGACTATAGACTAGACTATAGACTAGACTATAGACTAGACTATAGACTAGACTATAGACTAGACTATAGACTAGACTATAGACTAGACTATAGACTAGACTATAGACTAGACTATAGACTAGACTATAGACTAGACTATAGACTAGACTATAGACTAGACTATAGACTCAGACTATAGACTAGACTATAGACTAGACTATAGACTAGACTATAGACTAGACTATAGACTAGACTATAGGACTAGACTATTAGACTAGACTATAGACTCGACTATAGACTAGACTATAGACTAGACTATAGACTAGACTATAGACTAGACTATAGACTAGACCTATAGACTAGACTATAGACTAGACTATAGACTAGACTATAGACTAGACTATAGACTAGACTATAGACTAGGATATAGACTAGACTATAGACTAGACTACTAGGACCTAGACTATAGACTAGACTATAGACTAGACTATAGACTAGACTATAGACTAGACTATAGACTAGACTATAGACTAGGACTATAGACTAGACTATAGACTAGACTATAGACTAGACTATAGACTAGACTATAGACTAGACTAGACTAGACTATAGACTAGACTATAGACTAGACTATAGACTAGACTATAACTAGACTATAGACTAGACTATAGACGAGCTATAGACTAGACTATAGACTAGACTATAGACTAGACTATAGACTAGACTATAGACTAGACTATAGCTAGACTATAGACTAGACTATAGACTAGACTATAGACTAGACTATAGACTAGACTATAGACTAGACTATAGACTAGACAATAAACTAGACTATAGACTAGACTATAGACTAGACTATAGACCGAGACTATAGACTAGACTATAGACTAGACTATAGACTAGACTATAGACTAGACTATAGACTAGACTATAGACTAGACTATAGACTAGACTATAGACTAGACTATAGACTAGACCTATAGACTAGACTATAGACCTAGACTATAGACTAGACTATAGACTAGACTATAGACTAGACTATAGACTAGACTATAGACTAGACCTATAGACTAGACTATAGACTAGACTATAGACTAGACTAGTAGACTAGACTAGACTAGACTAGACTATAGACTAGACTATAGACTAGACTATAGACTAGACTATAGACTAGACTATAGACTATAGACTAGACTATAGACTAGACTATAGACTAGACTAGACTAGACTATAGACTAGACTATAGACTAGACTATAGACTAGACTATAGACTAGACTATAGACTAGACTATAGACTAGACTATAAACTAGACTATAGACTAGACTATAGACTAGACTATAGACTAGACTATAGACTAGACTATAGACTAGACTATAGACTAGACTATAGACTAGACTATAGACTAGACTATAGACTAGACTATAGACTAGACTATAGACTATCTATAGACTAGACTATAGACTAGACTATAGACTAGACTATAGACTAGACTATAGACTAGACTATAGACTAGACTATAGACTAGACTATAGACTAGACTATAGACTAGACTATAGACTAGACTATAGACTAGACTATAGACTAGACTATAGACTAGACTATAGACTAGACTATAGACTAGACTATAGACTGACTATAGACTAGACTATAGACTAGACTATAGACTAGACTATAGACTAGACTATAGCCTAGACTATAGACAGACTATAGCCTAGACAGACTATAGGGGGGCACTATAGTGGGGAGGGCATTATGCCTTTGTGCTAAAATGTAAAATGTGTATTTGTCACCATTGAGATATTCGAGGGACCTAACATGGGTTCCTAAATTCGCGAATTTTTTATTCTTTTAATTATAAATTATATAGAGATACATGTGTACATACATAATTAGTTCTTTTGTTTCAGTTTTCATTTAATAACTAATATGTAAAATGCGCTGAAATATGTTTGTATGTATATTAAATAATACATATTTTCATTCAAATTGTACATACACGTGTGACATGTGTTAAGTATTGCTATGCAAAATCAATTGCTCGTTTTTAATTATCAATATAATACACACAAACATACACATATACATATGTATAAACCAATAATCTATTGATCTATTAATTAAATCATGATATCAAGTAGCCAATATTTGCATAAAATAATTTGATTATATCGTAAATTTTATTGGTTTAATAAAAGGTTATTGTATGTAGTAGTGTCAGTAAAATCAATTAAAATATATGAGATTCATTTAGACATAGATAAAAAATTAAGGGGTGTTTTCTACGAGCGTTTAAAATTGATCAAATAGAAAATATATAAAAGTATATATAAAAGTTATATTTTATAATTATTATTATTTTATATTGTTATTATCATTTAAAAAATGAATTTTATTTAATTTCATATTGTTTTAAGAATTTCTACCAAACATTTTAAAACAAATTTCATACAACTAATTATCAACACTCTACATTTATTAGGCAATAATGACTTTAAGGTTTATTACGAAAACCAATACAAAATCTAAAACTTTATAGTGAATGTATTTTCAAACATAAATACCAAATAAAACCAAAATAAACAATAACTATTTTAATATGTATTATTTACCATTTTAATACAAGGCTGATTTTATGGTGGATTATTCATTATTAACGATTGAAAAAATAATACAAATTATTTTTATTAAACCCAACAACACTTACATTGTTGTGTTTTATAATATTCAAGAAACTTAAAAAAATGTTGCTTGTATTTACTCTATAGCAAAAAAAAATTAAAACAATAAAAATTTGTAAAACAACACGCCCTGATTGGAATATGCAATGAATTAAAAAGTAAAGCAAATTGTTACACGATATACTATCTACTGTAACTACTTCTACGAGTAATAATACAAAGAAAAGCTGTAATGTTTTATTATTAAGTGATCAAGACGAATAGTAATAAAGCTATATTAGACGGAAAAAACATCAAGCTAACGAATATAAGTTTATCTAGAATTGTTCTTTGGATTTAAAAAAAATAGGATAATTTAATAATAATCGAGGGAAATAACTTAATATTCTTTTTTACTCCGAAATGTTGTTGGCTCAATCTTGTAGGTTATCCCACTTTGTTATGGTCAAAATTGAAAACAAATAATGACACACTGGCTTTATTAACCACTTCTGGACTGATTTGACAGAAATAATAACATATCAGCTGATAAGTTAAATCTAAGACCGTAAGTAAAGTAAGCTAAATATTTATCATATACCGGACCACTGGGGAATATTCAACATAAAAGATACTTGCTATATAAGGATGAGAACGTGAGAAAGTTAATCTGGCGAATGCCCCCCAACAAGAGCACGACAAGAACCATCTACAGAATGACTAAGATCGAGGATATTATTATGGTACGTATTCTTAGTGATCACAATTTTAGCAGTCTTTCATCGACATTATCTTGGGAGCGATGCTATTCCAAATATTACGCTCCTTAAGAGCACTGATTGGAAAATTCGAAAGAACGGCGGGGAGGAAACGGAGGGGGGGAACAGGAAAGGAGCAGGCGGGGGAGGAGCAGAGCGAGCGAGCGAGCGAGCGAGCGAGCGAGCGAGCGAGCGAGCGAGGATCGAGCGAGCGAGCGAGCGAGCGAGCGAGCGAGCGAGCGAGCGAGCGAAGCGAGCGAGCGAGCGAGCGAGCGAGCGAGCGAGCGAGCGAGGAGCGAGCGCGAGCCGAGCGAGCAGCGAGCGAGCGAGCGAGCGAGCGAGCGAGCGAGCGAGCGAGCGAAGCGAGCGAGCGAGCGAGCGAGCGAGCGAGCGAGCGAGCGAGCGAGGCTAGCGAGCGAGCGAGCGAGCGAGCGAGCGAGCGAGCGAGCGAGCGAGAGCGAGCGAGGAGAGCGAGCGAGCGAGCGAGGAGCGAGCGAGCGAGCGAGCGAGCGAGCGAGCGAGCGAGCGAGCGAGCGAGCGAGCGAGCGAGCGAGCGAGCGAGCGAGCGAGCGAGCGAGCGAGCGAGCGAGCGAGCGAGCGAGCGAGCGAGCGAGCGAGCGAGCGAGCGAGCGAGCGAGCGAGCGAGCGAGCGAGCGAGCGAGAGCGAGCGAGCGAGCGAGCGAGCGAGCGAGCGAGCGAGCGAGCGAGCGAGCGAGCGAGCGAGCGAGCGAGCGAGCGATCGAGCGATCGAGCGAGCGAGCGAGCGAACGAGCAGAGAGAGCGAGAGCGAGCGAGCGAGCGAGCGAGCGAGCTAGCGCGCGAGCTATCTATCGATATCTAGCGATCTCGATCTTCTATCTACGATCTATACTATCGATAATATCTATATATCTATCTATATCTATCTATCTATCTATCTATCTATCTATCTATCTACATTTTCTCTTATCCTGTTAATTTTTATGACATGTAATTGACAATATTCGTATCCTTTGTTTTATGTTCTTCTAAAATAAACTTAAATACTTTAATATAACGAAGGGTAAGAAAAACATTTTATGACATATAAAGCATAACAAGATATACGATATGAATGGCAACATAAAATTAATTACTGCAATACCCAAATGTTACAAACATCATAAAGAATCTAAATTTACCGCATAAATACCTATTAAAAATAATATAACGACTATAGTTTATATAAAATTACAAGTTTTCTTGACGTCATATTACAGCTGTTTGAATTTATATATAGACGTAAAACATAACTAAGTACATACATATTTTGAATATCTATGACTTAAAGTAGTTTCTAGTATGAAGTGGAATTGTGTATCAATGTAACTAACTGGTATTTTAAAGACATTCCATTACTTGAATCAAAATTCATTTGACAATTCTCAATTTACTAACATGCATGCAGTGCGATTATTTTTCTTTTGTTTCAAATTCAATCACGATTTATGTTCAATTTTTTGCTTTGTTTTCTTTTAAGCTTTTTTTGTCAATTTGATATTATAGTTGAAAAAAAAATAACTTTTCTTTTCTTTTAAGTAAAAGTTTTTCGTCACAAATGGTTTATTTACAAAATACAGGGTGATGACGATGCTAAATAAAGCGTGGGCACAAATCTATTTTTAAAAACCAATCAAATTTTTTTATCGGCGTCCAATTGTCGCATATTGCATTTATCTTCACAATGATTCATGTGCATAATTTACTTTGCATGTAAAGTAAAAAGAGGTGACATTTTTATACAATGACACAGTATGACATTCTTAAAAAATTTGCCAAATTTTGCAACATTGGATCTGGTTTTTATAGTGGGTGTTAAAAAGTTCGGTAAATATACTAATTTACTGAGTAGTCGTACCGTCTATTAAAATCTCTGCTTTTTTAATATAATTATATCAAGCTTTGAAAGTTAATTTTTGATTCAATTATTAGTTTTTTTTTTTTTGTGATAAAATTGCTTGTGTTCATTTTAATTTTATAGTATGTGATGTCTACTAATCCATGAGGTTTTTCAAGTTCATTGTACTTTATAGCCAACAAAACAAAAATATTTAACAATAAACTATAAATAACAGTTAACATTTGTTAATTGAAATATATATTTAATTGAAATTTACTGAAATTAACTTTTCAAAGGGAACGAACTTGTAATTGTAGACCTTACAAACCTAGCGTTTTTTTATTAAATATGTAGTAATTGGGAATTCATAACACGATTCTTTTTTTTAAGTTTTAAGTCAGTCATAAAAATTATTTAAAACAACTTTGCTATTCCAAAAACATAGTTCAGTTGTGTATGTATGTAAGTATGAATATATATATGTATGTAGATAGAATGTAAATAATTAAATTTATGTAGTATGAACACTTTTCGAAAAACTCCCATGAGTTGTCTAATCTTTCACTTCGTTACAGAAAATATTTCGATTACTTTTGTAATGACAACCATCCGATATAGATCGAAAACTCTATTTAAATCTCTAAGGGTCAATCTTTAGGTGAAAGATTAGCGATTAAATTAAAATTAGTCCTCGAAAGATGTTTTTGAGTACTCAATTAGTTAATTTTGTTTGCAAGTTTAAGCGCCCAATGGAGGTGGTTTAATCTTAAGCACGAAATGCAAAAGTGTAAACAGCTGATGCAAAAAAATTAATAAAATTTTTATAAATATAAACATTAAAATGTTCTATTTATTGATTAGTATAAATTATGGACACTTCAAATAAATTTTTTTGTTTTTAATTTAAGTTTTCATTAATTTTCATATTAAATTTCTTCTTCTTTTTATAAAATATGCATAGTTTTGATAACAAACAGTGAAGTTTTCTGTTGTTTTGTACGGCAACACTGCGAAGTTTAATCTTGTACTCAAAAACATCAAAGGGGATTAACATAAGATTAAATTTATTTTTAGATTAACTAATCTGATTATAAATTGGCATTTGATTACCATCTCAAAAACCCGCTCTAAATTTATTAAAATCGATCAAATGTTGCAGTTTTTATTAAGTTTTCTTAAAACCATTAGTTTTTTAAAAACCAAAAATTTTCCTATGAAATCAGTTTTCTATATTTCTCATACATTTTATTGTAAATAATTTAATTAATATTACTTCAAATAAATAAGTAAAACCTGATCGACTAAACTCTTTTTTTTTTTAATTTAATAATTTGTTTGTGTGTGTTAGTTGGTTTACCAAGTATCTGTGTTTGTGTATACTTGATAACTGCATATTGTTGGTGAGTGACTTGATAGCCTTGACGCATGCCAAGGACATTATAAATGCAATTGCAAATGATACACAAACCAAAGCAACAGAGCAAAAGAAAAGTGAAAGATATTAAAAAAAAAAAATGTAAAGAAATAAGAATATGAACATAAGTAATAAACTAGAATTTATACAATTTATGCAAACATACGAGGGTGAGCTGAGTAATGACTTTTAATGTCATGTTTATAGTTTTAATATTATAGAAAACTGAAAATGTATCAGTTTAAAGAACGAAAAAGTACCAATTAGTCCTATTTTATATGTTATCGCTTACATGCTTAAAGCTGGAGGTTCACACTACGCGTCTTCGCGGCAAAGCATTTCGTGCTTTTCATACATTATTTGCATCCTACGCATCAAGTTACATGCTACGCTTCTTAAGCGTCAAATTTTTGCTTTATTTACAAAGAACTTCGCGTTTTTTTAAAAGTTTTTTGTTTATATTTTCACAATTTAACTCGTTTTAGTTATTAAAATTGATAAATACACATTCAAGATAGAATATAAATTGTCAAAATCAGCTGACATATTCGTGCGCCGCTTATGACGCTTACAAAAGTAGAAAGTAGATCTACTTTATGCATTCTACGCGTCAAGGCATCCTACGCTTTTGTGCTTGTAACTTCTAGCACACAACAACATTGATTCAACTTTTTTGACAGCCGCGTAGAATGCGAAGAAGCGTAGAACGCGTGGTGTGGACCTCCAGCTTAACTTCATGTTTCTGTTTCATGTTATTATAGAAAATTCAAGAAGTATTTTTATTTTTCGTTCAGTTATGAAGGAATCAAAAATATTTTTTATATGTTCCCTGGTTTAAAAGAAACATAGGGTGCAAAAAAATAGTACCAAAATACAGTTTTAAGCCGTTTATTTCCTAAAGGTGCCGAATTTGAATGAACGACGATGAGCTTTAAACAGTATATTCGGTTGCCGAATTAATCCTTTTTTATCCCCTAAACATTATATTTTCCAAAAATGCAGTCTTAGTGGATCTTTTTGATAGGAGACCAATCTCCAGTCCGTATTTCAACTCTAGATTCAAACGTTTAGGCTGTGCGTTCATGAATCAGTCAGTAACGTTAGATTTTTATATAGGCATGTACTATATACATTTATAGATAAATGGCTTATTTCAATAAATTTTTAACCTACCCTCGCACATAAACACCAAATAGCGAGCCAGGGAGAAGCTTTCAACTATAGCTCTTACATTTGTACACATACATATAGTCACACATCCGTTCCACAGAAGGATAAAACTGTGTAGGTTGTGTGGGGCAGATATGGAACATTTACTACATATTAAACTGTTGTAAACAAACAACAAGGAGCGTGCGAGCGCCCTTGTACACTATGTATGTGCATATGTAGATATGTATGTACATAAATATATACCAAACTCAAGAATGGAATGTAAGGGAGTTGCTTATTGTTTTTCTAATGAACACAATTGTATAACAATTTATAAAATAAAGAATAATAAGGAAACTTACCTCTATATTGCCCATTGTTTGGAAAGAGGTGAAGACAAACATGAAACCGAAGCCCAAAATGAGCACATTTACAAATTTTATATCCATGTTGAAGGCAATAAATGTCAAACACTAATTGATGATGTTGTTGTTGTTGTTGTTCAAATTAGGTATACAATCAAAATGAATTTAATTGAGTATTTATTTTAGTTATTATTTATAAATTTATTTCTTTAATAATTGAATTTTCATGTTATAAAACAACGTAATTAGATTTTGTTTTAGTTTTAGTTTAAAATTAAGTTGTATGAATGTAAGAACAACAACAAAAACTTCCGCACTGTATTTTGTGTTCTTTTTCTAGTTTTTTTTTCTTTAAATAAAACTAGACGTAAATTCTGTTGTTAATTCTCAATTAAAATTTAAACAAATTTATATTGTTATCAACTTGATTTATTCTTTTTATTGTTGAATTAAAATAAAATACACATTTAGTGTAGCGTCGGCGACTCCACCCGTAAATACGTTTTTTTCTTTAGTATTTTTCACTTAAATCTCATTGTTTTTTTTAACAATTGATTTTTCAGGCAAAATAATTTAGCAAATTTTTCTTCATTTTAATGAAAAGCAACTTAATTGAATGAAATTCAAAATTATTTACTTTTTTTATTTTTCACTTGCTAAATAAAAAAATGGTTTTAAATTTGTCTGATGCGCAGCACAACAAAAAATATATTGTAATCCAAGCCAAAAGCAAATAAGACGCGACAGACCGAACGAGCGAACGACAACATACACTTTGGGGTTTTAAAAGCGAAATGAATCAAAAACAGAAAAAGCATCCAAATTACATACATACAACAACTAAATACAACTAACCACTTAAACACACACACACAATAAATAAATACATTTTTCTATTAAATGCCAACGGAACAACAACAATAGAACGATATAAAAACAAACCTGCACTTAGTTTAAGTTTTTATTTTCATTCTTTTATTCTGTTTGCTAGTCAGTATAAAGTAAAATGATAAATATTAAAAGCAAAACAAAAACGAGAAATAGCAAGTGGAGTCTATAGCTTAAATACCCTTTATTAATGTAATATTACTTAAAGGGAGAAACAAATGTATACTCTTAATCTAAACTAACATTTTTCTTAAGATAATTTTCTAATTATTTTTGTTAAATTTACACTTTAATTATGTTTTTCTCTCTATCCTTTATTTTTGCCGATAATAGTCGACTTTTTTAAAGGTTTTTTTATATGGCTTCCGGTTAATGACTTTTTATGTGTTACAAAACTTTTATAACGCTCATAATACCGTAGTCATATGGTAGTTTAGTAAATGTAAACAATGAACAAATGATTAAAACACATATGTGAGTATACTAAACACTTCCTAACACTTGTTTAATATAGACAGTGTTGTAAAACGTTAGTTTAAACAGCTGTTAAGTAAAAATTTCTAATGACACAATGGGGAAAACAAATTTATAGACAATTTAGTGCAAACACTTTATAAATATAATATATATCCCCATTTTTATGACTAACAGAATTTACCCCGAATTATTAATACCTGAAATAAGAAATTATATAAAATTGTTTTTAAAATTAATTGAATATTTATTTGTTTATGCATTTCTAGAACACTTGTGTTATAAATCAGTAAAAATACACAGGCCAACGAAATTAATACTTGGAAAAACATTAAAAAAACAAATCTGATTCGATTTCATGTCCATATTTGTAGGTGATAAAACTGAATCTAATATGGCCTTTTCTTTATTATTCTTATTCTTTATATGGTATTTAAAATTTAATTAATTTGCATATTTCGGAAATTTTATATATGTAGATAATTACAAAAATATATTTACATGGGTCTTTATCGTATAATTTTCTCGAGTTTCATTTAAATCGGCTGAAAACTACATACATATAATGTTTCTCGGTATTGCATAATTTGACTTTGACCTTCACAATTTATGGATTAACATTATTCGATTTTAATAACATTTCAGATATATGTTTCCTATTATCTGAAAATATATATTTTGAAGAGATTTAAATTTAAAATTTCATAATTATTTCCGTTTCCTTTTAATAACCAAATCATAAATCATAACTTTTTAAAACGTTTATCAACACTGCAAACAATCGCCCATAAATAGACAACAAACTTAGAAGAGAATTCCTCAGAAAAATTAAAGCAAGACAAATTTTTATAAACAATTCATTCCAAAAATAGATTGCAAATATAAAGTACAAAATATACTTCATTAAAAGAAAAAGTTTATGAAATAAAAACAACTAAGAAAATAAACAAATCTATAGAGCAGAGGTAAATAAAAATTAAGTTTTACTTGTTAATTAAATTAGTTGCTTAATGATTTAGTTGTATTTTCTTCCACAAAAATTAGCAAGACAAACACAAGGTCATTTCATTTACAATATCAATCATGGGTGACAACAGCAGCCGTCACTTGTTAAGAAGTCTTATTAACGCCTCCGAAAAGGCAGCCAACATTGCCAGAATCTGCCGCTCCAATGAACAATTACTGAAACTGCTGGTGCAGGAGAAAACCGGTGATGAGGCGAATGCTAGATTGAACATGATTTTAAGACCTTGGCTGACGTTCTCATCCAGGAAACTATAAAACATGATGTGGGTGAAGAGGTAAATTAGTAAAACGAAATAAAATATAAACCAACAATAAAAACCTGTAGGCGTCGAGAGTCTTTAAAATATTGTTGTTGGTTTATTCGCATTTATTTTATTATTATGTATACATACATAATTGTTTTTGTATCTTTCTTTTCATCTGCTTTTTTGCGTTTAAGTTCCCTGAAATGAAAGAAAATATCAAGGGTGAAGAGTCACCTAACTTTAAAAATTCTCAAGATGAAAATGTGCCAATCGTGGTGGGAGCTGAGGGTAACAGAAACTGTGGAATGTTTGTTACAAATTTTACAAGAACAACATCAAGAGGCAGCCCAAATTCTAGCCGAAGAAGTTCATCGTAGTGTAGAATTTGATAAAGAACTACATGAGGATTTGCCTGAATTACCAAATGATGTGGATTATAGTCAATTGGGTATATGGATTGATCCCATAGGTAAGAAGGAACCATAAACGTATTACATATCATAAGCAACTGTTTTCTATTCAGATGCCACCGCTGAATATATATCCGGCGATACTATTTTCACCAATTTCCCGGCATAACATCCACTGGCTTGGATTGTGTTACAGTCCTTATAGGGGTCTATGATGTCAATAGCGGTTTTGCCTGTCATTGGCGTTATTTCCCAACCATTGGTAATAAAATCGAAGACAATATCTATACATCTGCTTTATTTTGGGGTATAGCATTACCCGACTTACAGGCACACAGCAAAATACTAGATAACGTCCGAGAACGCTCACGACTGTTGGGTATTTTTTCGAGTTCAGAACGAGCAGATTTATTACAGCAATTGCTGGACTTGGGCTATGAATTTGCATTTTCAGCTGGTGCTGGACATAAAGCTTTAAAAGTTATAACCGCTGAAGTAGATGCGTATGTATTGAGTAAAGCTTCCACGTTTAAATGGGACACTTGTGCACCCCAAGCTATATTACGTTCCTTAAATGGTGATATTATCGATTTTAAACAAGTATAAAAGAAGGAAAAGCCATACCTTTGACTTATACTAACGCTACTGAGGACACCGAAGGAAGGTAGAGCGGACAGGATTGGAAGTGTAATAGTAATGGTTTAATAGCTGTTAGAGATTTAAAATTATTAGATAATTTATTAGAGAAATTAGCTGAATCTTAAGTTCAATTATATTTTAGATTTATCATAATAATGATAAATATATTCCAATCAAAAATTCCTAATTGTTTTTAAGTTTACTTTAATTGTTAAACTAAGTGGAAAATAATTTAAAATAGTTTGAAAATGTTAAATGAAAATTGATTTGATATTGATAAAAACATATTTTTTGTATTAGTTAAGTGGCAATTTCTTAGATATTCTTTAAACTTAACGACCATATTCTAATTTTTTAAATTAAGAATAAATCATCATCAAAACAATGGAAATTGTAGGATTTGAAATCGTATAATATTCTTTGCATATATACCAACACCTGCCAGATTTGCTAGTTTAACAGTAAATTATTTCTGTACTTAATATTTTGAATATATTTTTTCTTAAATCTTTCTGTTTAAACCCAATAAATCTGACTGTTTATGAAAATGACCAATTATTAAAACATGGTATATGTATATTCATATTTTATATGTTTATACGCATATAATTAATATTGAATCTCTATGTTAAATGGTAGCTTTAAATGTTGTTGGTCTGATACTGTACTTGATATTATTCCTATTGAAAAGTGTATTTTAATAAATATTTATAATAAAAAAATAATATTATTGTCAAAAGTATTATCTTCATATATTTTCAATTATTTAAAAGGAACAAATTTCGGTAATAAGTCCCATGATTTACTAATTAGACACAATTATATCCATATTATATTTAAGAGAATTCATAAAATCAGAAAGTTTTAAAGGTTCGATTAATTTTGGAATAAATTGCAGAAATTAAATAATTCTATGGAGATTTCTAGATGAGATTCTACGCGTTAATCACCATTAATAATCGTTATAAATCAAGCATACAACTCTCAGTACTTTGGTCTAGTCTATAGTCTAGTCTATAGTCTAGTATATAGTCTAGTATATAGTCTAGTCTAGTCTATAGTCTAGTCTATAGTCTAGTCTATAGTCTAGTCTATAGTCTAGTCTATAGTCTAGTCTATAGTCTAGTCTATAGTCTAGTCTATAGTCTAGTCTATAGTCTAGTCTATAGTCTAGTCTATAGTCTAGTCTATAGTCTAGTCTATAGTCTAGTCTATAGTCTAGTCTATGGTCTAGTCTAATAATAATTCTATGGAGATTTCTAGATGAGATTCTACGCGTTAATCACCATTAATAATCGTTATAAATCAAGCATACAACTCTCAGTACTTTGGTCTAGTCTATAGTCTAGTCTATAGTCTAGTATATAGTCTAGTATATAGTCTAGTCTAGTCTATAGTCTAGTCTATAGTCTAGTCTATAGTCTAGTCTATAGTCTAGTCTATAGTCTAGTCTATAGTCTAGTCTATAGTCTAGTCTATAGTCTAGTCTATAGTCTAGTCTATAGTCTAGTCTATAGTCTAGTCTATGGTCTAGTCTATAGTCTAGTCTATAGTCTAGTCTATAGTCTAGTCTATAGTCTAGTCTATAGTCTAGTCTATAGTCTAGTCTATAGTCTAGTCTATAGTCTAGTCTATAGTCTAGTCTATAGTCTAGTCTATAGTCTAGTCTATAGTCTAGTCTATAGTCTAGTCTATAGTCTAGTCTATAGTCTAGTATAGTCTAGTCTATAGTCTAGTCTATAGTCTAGTCTATAGTCTAGTCTATAGTCTAGTCTATAGTCTAGTCTATAGTCTAGTCTATAGTCTAGTCTATAGTCTAGTCTATAGTCTAGTCTATAGTCTAGTCTATAGTCTAGTCTATAGTCTAGTCTATAGTCTAGTCTATAGTCGTCTATAGTCTAGTCTATAGTCTAGTCTATAGTCTAGTCTATATTCTAGTCTATAGTCTAGTCTATAGTCTAGTCTATAGTCTAGTCTATAGTCTAGTCTATAGTCTAGTCTATAGTCTAGTCTATAGTCTAGTCTATAGTCTAGTCTAGTCTATAGTCTAGTCTATAGTCTAGTCTAGTCTATAGTCTAGTCTATAGTCTAGTCTATAGTCTAGTCTATAGTCTAGTCTATAGTCTAGTCTATAGTCTAGTCTATAGTCTAGTCTATAGTCTAGTCTATAGTCTAGTCTATAGTCTAGTCTATAGTCTAGTCTATAGTCTAGTCTATAGTCTAGTCTATAGTCTAGTCTATAGTCTAGTCTATAGTCTAGTCTATAGTCTAGTCTATAGTCTAGTCTATAGTCTAGTCTATAGTCTAGTCTATAGTGTAGTCTATAGTGTAGTCTATAGGTCTAGTCTATAGTCTAGTCTATAGTCTAGTCTATAGTCTAGTCTATAGTCTAGTCTATAGTCTAGTCTATAGTCTAGTCTACAGTCTAGTCTATAGTCTAGTCTATAGTCTAGTCTATAGACTAGTCTATAGTCTAGTCTATAGTCTAGTCTATAGTCTAGTCTATAGTCTAGTCTATAGTCTAGTCTATAGTCTAGTCTAAAGTCCTAGTCTATAGTCTAGTCTAGTAGTCTAGTCTATAGTCTAGTCTATAGTCTAGTCTATAGTCTAGTCTATAGTCTAGTCTATAGTCTAGTCTATAGTCTAGTCTATAGTCTAGTATATAGTTAGTCTATAGTCTAGTCTATAGTCTAGTCTATAGTCTAGTCTATAGTCTAGTCTATAGTCTAGTCTATAGTCTAGTCTATAGTCTAGTCTATAGTCTAGTCTATAGTCTAGTCTATAGTCTAGTCAGTCTATAGTCTAGTCTATAGTCTAGTCTATAGTCTAGTCTAGTAGTCTAGTCTATAGGTCTAGTCTATTAGTCTAGTCTAGTCTAGTCTAGTCTTTAGTCTATAGTCTAGTCTATAGTCTAGTTCTATAGTATAATCTATAGTCTAGTCTAAAGTTAGTCTATAGTGTAGTCTATAGCTAGTCTATAGGCTAGTGTATAGTCTGTAGTCCTAACTATAGTCTAGTCTATAGTCAAGTCTATAGTCTAATCCATAGTTTAGTCTATAGTGTAATCTGTTCGTATAGTACTCATATATGTATGCTAGTGAATATAGTTTAAATTAAATAAAATTAAATACACAAATTTCTGAAAAATCTTGGTACTTTTTGTTCTTTCAAATTGTTAAATTCTAGCGAGTAATAAATATACAAATTGTTCGGGAGCATATTCTTACCATGAACTGGAATTGTTATTATTGCATTTATTGTTTTAAAAGTGATTTTTATTGCATTACGATATTAAAAACAATTATAAATTAATAATGACTCAAACTACAATAAAAATCCTTAAAATTATATAAATTCCTTATAAATATTGTTACCATTAAATGGGGAAATTAAAAAACAGAAATTAACATAGCTGCTAAAAGGAAAAGACCAAATTAAATAAGAAAAAAAAAACACTGTTAAGAATAAACGAAACAAATTAAGACGTGTATATTAAAATACATTTACAACATTTAATGAAAAAGACATTACAATAAACAAATGATTACAATTAAAATAACGAAAGACAATACAAAAATATTTAATTCTAATAAGTTAAATAGAGAAATACTTGTTTTAAATAAAAATTATTTAAAACATTTCGAGAATATGGTTTTTGTTTTTTTTTGGTAGGCAGTTGTTGTTGTTTTAACACAAAAACTCAATTTTTTTTTATTGTTTGTTTAATTTTTATAAAAATTTATTTTCGGTTTTGTTATAATTTATTGTTGTTACTTTAAAACAATTTTACTATGGCTTTGTTTGGCTTTTTTATACATTAAAAAAAATATTAAAATAAATTTAAAAATTACTTGTATTTCGCATTATTTCTATTTAAGAAATAATTTGTAAAGGTTAGTTTAAAACAACTAATTATTATTAATTATTGTAGTTTTTTAAAACAATTTGTTTCTTTTATTTATTAGAATTATTATTCGGTTGCAGTGTACTATTTAAGGTTTCATTATTGTTTAATATTGTTATTTTTCAAGGCACTATTTTGTAGGTATTGTATTTTGTTTTGTTTTGTTTTTGTTTTATAAAATCGTATTTTGTTTTGTTTTTTAACAGATTTGTTAAATTTACATTTTCTTATTCATAGTCATTTCATGAGCTGTTCTTAAACGCTTTCTAAGCTCAGTGGGGAAACGTTCATAACATTTCTTACAAACTGGCTTCTCATCATATTCATAGAATTTCGATTTCTGAGTCATTTTTGTATCGCACACAGAACAGGCAAAATGATGTACACACCAGGCTTTATTAAGGGCCGTGAAAACTTTATGATTGTTACAAAAACACAAAAATTATTTAATATTTTTTTTGCAAAAAATTTCAAATATTTCAACTTACCATCTCCGGCTATAACTTGATTGCATACAAAACATAAATTGCCAAACAATTGATGATAATGAGTTTCACAATATGCCAGGCCACGTTTCTCATAATGACGATGTCCCAAGAATGGTTTTTCACATTTGGCACATACAAATGCTAAAAAATAATATGGACGGATGTTATTGTTAGTAATTGTGTTTGGTGTTTATCACAATTTTTTTGTTTAATACGAACCTCTACATGCCAGTGTTTGCCCAGGGCAGTGACAACACGTTCTTCTATGGGACGACGACAGGCGCCACAAATTGGTATACCCATTTATCATGACAACGCAGGCAATATAATTCATTCTAAAATAATACGGAGAAAAATACAAAGTTAGTAAAATGACCTTGAGAATAAATAATGTTGTATGTATGTATATTTTTAGAAAAAAAGCTAGTGTTTGTGGTTTGGTGTACTTTTGTAAAATTTTGCGCGTAAAAAAGTATTTTATTGAAAAATTCTTAAGAGAACAAAATCTTAAATCAAAACCCTCAAAAGATCTCGATGTTAATGCTAAAAAACTCGGTGTAATTGTTTTGGAATATCTAACAACCTTTTGGAACTCTCTATTCATCAACTGGTGATTTCAGATATCTGGAGCGTCGCTCGGGTAATCCCAATTCTAAGACCGAAGCATCAGATTATTATGCAGAATCCTCCTTCTAGACACGTCATCCAAAATCTCATACCATTGGACGTCAACAGACTGTAAATTGCTAGCGCCGGGAAATGTTTCATCAAATGGCGGTTTCTATAGCCATTAAAAGCTACAAATGCAACAGGGTCCTAAACGAACACCCTCGGCAATCTCGGATTGTGAGAAACAATTGCCCAGGAATTCAATAACTACATTATCACAATTCAGAGCAGGTTGGTGCAGTTTCCTCAAATGCTACTGTGAACGGATCATTACTAGCACTTTAAACCGTTCCCATATAGTCCCGCTATGTCTACAAATTTGCGTTTCCCCTGCCACTCACAGGCACTAACACAAATAACACTTCCTGAGAATAATTTGGACTTTTCTGAGTGTCATCAAAGTCATGCTAAACGTCTCTTATAGATCATTTAGTAAAAATAACTCCAGAATTCACTCACCATATCATTAGCTGCCAAACCTGGACGACTTTTAACCTCTCTTGCGGTTGAATCTAATTCTTGGCCGCAAGCAGTACAATTGAAATGATAACCATGATAAACTTCACCACGGAAACGCAAAGGTTCCTCATCAATAAGACCGCTTTAAAGTAAAATACAAAAAAAAAAAAAAACAAATTTTAAATATCAAAAAAACAAATTTCCTAAACATTTTCAACTTACTGGCATTTTTGGCACACATAACGACCAGTTATTTCAGCCTTAACCTTGGCATTACACTCATGACATAAGGCACGATTTTGATTACGTATAAAACCGCTATCAGCCAATTCTTTGGCACACAACTGACAACGGAAACACTGTGGATGCCAACTGGCCGACATGGCTTTGATAACGCGTCCAATAACAAATTCACCACATTTATTGCAGCAGGGTGCAAATAAGACATGAAAATCATGTTCACAATATTTACGACCCTCGAATTCATAGAAAATGCCATCGGGAAAAGAGCGGAAACATTGGGCACAACTGATAATCGAAATACACAATTTAGTAACTTATTTTGCTGATAAAAACAATCCTTTAGCTACTTACACAAAACATTGCGTATGCCACAATTCACCATTTGAATTGACTATTTTTTCATTTGGCTGAAAACCATCGGCACATCGGGTACAATGTAAATTGTCCAACGACATGTTAGCTGCCTGTAATCTAAAATTATATTAAGAAAATTTAAGAAGTTAATTAGTTATCTATTTGTATTATTTATGTATTTAAAAGAAATATTTGAATTTATACTCGGCACATTGGCTTTGACTTCTGCTAAAAGATCTTTCCATTTTAATCATTTTTTTTTCAAAATTTAGTTTTTCTTAAATTCAGTCCTTCTGTAACGACGTTTTATAGTATACTGCTGATTTCTTTTTAATTTTTCGAAAACCTTTAAGATTTAGCTATTGTAAGTGGTTGTATTTTATCAAATTGTGAATCACGTTTTAACACCGCAAAAAATATTACGCTTACTTCACTTGGACAAATAAAATAAAACGTTCGATATCAGTTGTATACTTGGAATGTTTATATTTGGTTAAGAATATATACTACACAGTTGTGGACATAATTTTATAATTTCAATGCAGATTTGTGTTTATTAAATTTTAGGAATTGATAAGTTTTTTAAAATGGAAGGTTTTTTTCATTATTCGTGACCGTATATTTTTTGTTGATGGATTGGTCAACTTCCTTAAATTTTTTCTACATTTCATTGGACAACAAAAGAATATAATGGACCGAATTAAATTGCTTTTAGATATTATTTAAATTCAAAACACAGAGATTTTAATTTACTTAAAAAGTTATTTCTTAAAATTTAAATTTAAAATACACCCGCAACATTGGTAGGTACATATGTTTCATTATTCCAAGTGAATGCATGGGATTCTCTCGCCCATTTTATTTAACTCAGTTCCCGTTGGGTCGAACGATTTGTTATTCGTCAAGTTTCCTTTATTACATATGCATTCGTTATTTCATAGTCGTCCATAATGCCGAGCTTATGACTGGAAGAGTATTCGATTACGGCTCTATTACAGTCCAATACATTTTTAGACTTAACCTTATCAGCTGATATGATTAAGTAAAAGATTTTCGAGTTTTTAATGTAGATCCTAGATTCACAAGGGGCTTTGTTTTTCTGTTCTGATTGACCACGATCTCATATCTGCCCAATGGTTCATACACGCAGGCGGCAATACTTTTACATGGTGCTATATACAAGCACTTTGCTCCAGTGCTTGATCTCTCACCATAATCTCCTCTTATTCACAAAGAATATATTGTGGTAAGTCCGGTATGAACAGATTAATCCCTGAACATACACTGAAAAGGAAGGAAAATCCAATGTTACATATTACTTGGATGATACTTTTCATCCATCACCATTTAATCCAGTACACTTTTTATTATAAGACATATTCATTGGGAAAAAGATTCGACACACTCATTCTAGGTATACGGGTTGACGAAATCTTCATTTTCGGTACCAGCACCGAACCTTTCCCGAAATATAGATTTCATAGTTAGTATTTTAACCAAAATTTTTTCCGCGCAAGTTTGAAACCACCAGTTTATAGTCCCGTCAGACTTGAGGTACAGGTAGCACCTCTTTTCACCCGGATTGCAATCACACCAAGAAGGGGCTAACATGCCCTTGAATATCCAGTAATGTTTTCCGAGCAACATGGACAGCGTACCAGAAAAGAATAAAATATCGAGGCGTAAGTAAAATCGGTTATACAGTGAATCATATTGGGACATATGGTGACTTACTGGTCCTATCCTCTATGTAGAGTAATCATTGTCTATTGGTAACCAGTTCAAATCATTACCACTAGACAAAAGTAATGACTTCTGCAGAAGCTGCTGAATGCCCTGCCGTCGATGATCATAGACTGAATCCGCAAGGTAGCAAGTAACTGACGTGAATATCCCCAAGATAGATTCCATAAATCGTGCGACTAAATGGTTCGGATAGGTTTCCAGAGTTTTTTCAGATCGAATGGTACTAATACGTCGACCATTCTCTCTTTTCAGGCACCACAAAGGTATCAATACGATGGACTTACGTGTGTCCCTAGTGACGTAAATTGAGGACAACCTGCTAACCTAACCTAGCACAAGACAACAGCCATAGTGGGATCTATTTACTAGGGGAATAGATGCTTCTTAGCTAGGATACTTCCCACAAATACTTTAGAGCAAGACACTCTCACTCACTCTTGACATAAAGAATAAACTTGTTAGAAAACCATTGAAAGAAATTATGAAGACCAGTAAGATTTGATCTTGACATTCACTACAATGCCAAGATCAATATTTACATTCGATATTCAGGTAATGAAACCACCAAGTTTTGTTCAATTCTACTGGTTTGTATTCATTAACGAATAATAATGTTATTAATGGTTTATAAAAAGAATTTTGTTTAAAAAGTGCGTAATAAACCATTGGTAACTTCTTCAAGACCAGGATCACATATAATTTACTATAAGACTGACATATCTAAATATTTGCATTTTCTGAACAACACCCACTGACTGCAATTCTCAAAAATTTTCTTCTTATATATAAACATATAATGTTAACTTTTTAAAACTCTTTCTTTTGCTTTAATCAAATTTAATTTATTATTTATACAAAATATTTGAACTTTTTATCGCTAAAAGTTCAAAATAATTTACATGCTTAAGAAGACAACTAGTATCTTACTCCATTCTCTGGCTACTGAAATATTTTATTTCGTTTATTGTAGTTAAATTAAACAAAATTTAACTCATCAACATTCTAAAATAATTTTTAATGAGAAAAGAAGAATGTTAAAAGTGAAATTCCCCCTTTCTGCAATATAATTTTTATAAAGAGTTTTTTTTCTGCATGCCAGCCAAACTTAATGACAAATATAGCATACTTTCAAGAGTACTATAGAGATCACTATACAACAGGGAAGAGAAAGAGAGTCCAAAAAAAGTCTCAAACGAAGATACAACTAAAAATAAATAATGACGTCATATCAAAAACAAATTTTAAAAATATAAACATCTGGATATTAAACTAAACAAATGAAAAAGAAAAGAAAAAAAAGCATACACAAAATTTGAATCATCAATTTGAAATCTTGAAATCTACATAAAATAAAATTAAAAATACTCTTACTATAGATACAACTAGACAAACAATTTACTAACAACTTAAAGCAAAACAAATTTCAAATATACTGCAACCAACATGTGGCGCGTTAAATTCAAACAAAAACTTAAATAGAAATTGTAACAATACATATTACAATAGTGATGATCTAAATGAAACTAAAACATTTACAGTTTATCTTTGAGTTACAAAAAAAACATTAATTGGGACATATTTTTTTGCAAACAATTCAATTGAAATTATAAATTATGAGATAATCGTGGGCGCATAAAACACTATACACTAATAACAACTACAACAGAATTCATTGACAGACAGATAAAAACCACATTCACTCATACTGTGGTAAAAAATATATAAAGTGCTGTCATTTTAGTGCTTTTTGCTCTTTGAAAATTGAAACGAGAGTCTCATATGAAATTCCTTACTGCCGGTCCACACTAGGAAACTTTTTTTGGGAAACTTTTGATTTTGAGTGAGAGAGAAAGAATATCATTCATCTCTCTCGCGGTACGGAGTTTCTCGTACTCGGAAACTTGTTTTGTTTTGTTATTCTTCTCATTCGTACAACAACAAATCAATGCAATTAATACGTAGTTATGAAACAAAAGTTTCTATGTGTGGACCAGGACTTAGAGGGATTCTAGGTAGATTATTGGCAATTTGCAGTCTCTCCATACGGATGTAGGATTTGATATGACAAATATTTTAAAAATTTGTTTTTTTTATTGTACTGGGTAAGGATGGCTGGAGGTGTTATGAGACCCTGATTAAATAGTAGCTACGGTCCATGAGGACCAATAAGGATTGTATCTTAATCAGAGTTAATCCAAATTAATCTTCTCCTTGCATGCACTAAAATCATATATTTCAACTGCTTAATATTACCTATCCGATGACATTCCATGATTTCCGCAATTCTTAACAGTCATTTTGTGACCAATCCCGAGCAACATAATAAAGCAATAACCTTATAAGAAGCCAAGAAGGTTTCTTTATCCGTGACCTTAGAGCGGTTTAAGAACATAATTCTTCTTCATTTATTTCTATGAGAATAAAGTGAAAATAGTTGCAGTGATTGTGCAGCAAGCTGCTGTTAGTCCTCTATTCAAGTGGAGTATGTAAAAAATATCTTTGATATTTCACCCGATATTATGTCAAAAGTTAAACTTCAATAATTTAGTAATCAAAGAGACTTTATCAAATTCGTCAGATTCAGATATATGAATAACACTTGCATTTGATATTTTTACATTAGGTCGCCGGTTTAGTCGAGATCTTTGGCGATTCCACTCCAGGGAAGATCTAACCATACGTTTCGCTAGTTTTCGTAGATTATGCTCTTCATTTTCTTCCAACGATTTGTCTTATCATTGACTCTTCCTTCATCCGCCTATAGAGATCCTAATTTTAGGTCCAAAATATTTGGAGGTACATATTTGTTAATGAAATTTTATAGTTGTTGTACTATATTTATAGACATAAGCTATGTTTTACTTCTATACCGGTATGTGGACTTTTCGCATGAATTAAACATTATTAGTTTTGTGTTTTAAGATATCAGCATTGCTCAGATGTAATGATATTCGAAGATAAACGATTATAATTAATACTTCAATACGTTTTTTATACCCTACACCACTTTAGTGGGGAGGGATATTGGATTTGTGCTGATGTTTGTAACATACAAAAATATTCGTCCTAGACCCACCTTAAAGTATACCAATCGGCTTAGAATCGTTT
>NW_023996724.1:0-34464 GCF_015586225.1 Lucilia sericata
TCTAGTTCAGTTCTAGTTCAGTTCTAGTTCAGTTCTAGTTCAGTTCTAGTTCAGTTCTAGTTCAGTTCTAGTTCAGTTCTAGTTCAGTTCTAGTTCAGTTCTAGTTCAGTTCAGTTCAGTTCAGTTCTAGTTCAGTTCTAGTTCAGTTCTAGTTCAGTTCTAGTTCAGTTCTAGTTCAGTTCTAGTTCAGTTCTAGTTCAGTTCTAGTTCAGTTCTAGTTCAGTTCTAGTTCAGTTCTAGTTCAGTTCTAGTTCAGTTCTAGTTCAGTTCTAGTTCAGTTCTAGTTCAGTTCTAGTTCAGTTCTAGTTCAGTTCTAGTTCAGTTCTAGTTCAGTTCTAGTTCAGTTCTAGTTCAGTTCTAGTTCAGTTCTAGTTCAGTTCTAGTTCAGTTCTAGTTCAGTTCTAGTTCAGTTCTAGTTCAGTTCTAGTTCAGTTCTAGTTCAGTTCTAGTTCAGTTCTAGTTCAGTTCTAGTTCAGTTCTAGTTCAGTTCTAGTTCAGTTCTAGTTCAGTTCTAGTTCAGTTCTAGTTCAGTTCTAGTTCAGTTCTAGTTCAGTTCTAGTTCAGTTCTAGTTCAGTTCTAGTTTCAGTTCTAGTTCAGTTCTAGTTCAGTTCTAGTTCAGTTCTAGTTCAGTTCTAGTTCAGTTCTAGTTCAGTTCTAGTTCAGTTCTAGTTCAGTTCTAGTTCAGTTCTAGTTCAGTTCTAGTTCAGTTCTAGTTCAGTTCTAGTTCAGTTCTAGTTCAGTTCTAGTTCAGTTCTAGTTCAGTTCTAGTTCAGTTCTAGTTCTAGTTCTTAGTTCAGTTCTAGTTCAGTTCTAGTTCAGTTCTAGTTCAGTTTAGTTCAGTTCTAGTTCAGTTCTAGTTCAGTTCTAGTTCAGTTTCTAGTTCAGTTCTAGTTCAGTTCTAGTTCAGAATTCTAGTTCAGTTTCTAGTTCAGTTCTAGTTCAGTTCTAGTTCAGTTCTAGTTCAGTTCTAGTTCAGTTCTAGTTCCGTTCTAGTTCAGTTCTAGTTCAGTTCTAGTTCAGTTCTAGTTCAGTTCTAGTTCAGTTCTAGTTCAGTTCTAGTTCAGTTCTAGTTCAGTTCTAGTTCAGTTCTAGTTCAGTTCTAGTTCAGTTCTAGTTCAGTTCTAGTTCAGTTCTAGTTCAGTTCTAGTTCAGTTCTAGTTCAGTTCTAGTTCAGTTCTAGTTCAGTTCTAGTTCAGTTCTAGTTCAGTTCTAGTTCAGTTCTAGTTCAGTTCTAGTTCAGTTCTAGTTCAGTTCTAGTTCAGTTCTAGTTCAGTTCTAGTTCAGTTCTAGTTCAGTTCTAGTTCAGTTCTAGTTCAGTTCTAGTTCAGTTCTAGTTCTGTTCTAGTTCAGTTCGAAGTTTCGTTATAATTTTACTTCTTTCAATATGTGTTTGTGTTTGGTATACACATATGATATATGTATGTAGTTTAGTATATGTACATCTTCGGAATAAAGTAAACTATACCGTTATAGAAAAAGTCAACATTTAGCTTGGTTTACCAAATAATAACAATGCAACAACAACAATCTATCTAACAAACAAGAATAATAAATGGTTTTTTATAACAAAAAAGAAACAAAAAAATGGGAAACTACCAAACAATTGCCAATATGTTGCACAACCAGAAGACGTGGTCATTTGTTGCAAAAAAAATATATAAAGAGGAAAGTGAAAAAATTTAAACTTTATTTATAAAAAACAAAATATACTAAAGTTTTATTATGAATAAAATAATAAAACTATTAGTAGAAAATAATTCTTAGAAATGGTAAAACAAAAATAATTAAAGTATTTACATTATTTTTTCTAATTAGGAATGTCTGAAATTATGTCTGTCATTCGGACGGTCAGTGTAGACAGATTTAAAATAAATGTTTAAAATTACCTTCTCTTAATCCTTAAATCTTTAATTTGTGGGCTTAAACAAGTACTAATTTTGGTAGTAGACTTTAAAGGATGTTTACAGAACTTCAGTCAAATTTTAAATCTAAAAAAAGAACAGACATCTAAGCTTAATAAACGTATCCTGTATAGCAATGTCTATCTTTTTGTCTTAACCAAGAAGCAAAAGAAAAAATCAAGTACAGATTTTTTAAAGGAAGCAACAGTAAAGGCTGACTGGCTGTGCTGGACATACAAAAATACAGCAACAATCTACAAACTAATTCATTTTCAATTAAAATCGTATCAGTATTGAGAGAAGGGATTTGTTTTCCAACCATTTTTTATGTTTGTTTTACAAATGGTTGGTTTTAGAGTTTTTTTTTGAGCTTTATCTCTATAGTCAAGATTTTCCGACCAACAGCTGTGGTTTTTGCTAAAAAAAAACACATAAGCTAAAAAAAAACTAAATAAATCAATATGTTGCTAGACAAAAAAAATATTTTTATACAAAAAGGGTTAAAAAATTAAACAAATTTGTACATATTTCTACAGCAGCCAAGAGAGCGAGACAAAATGAAATTCATTAAATTCTTACAAGCTGCAGAAATGAAAAGAAAAATAAATTTATTGGAAAATAAACAAAATACCACACAAATTTATTTAATAATGGATTTTTTCCTTTATTTGTTTGTTTATCTCTTTCTAGTTCATCCTTTGGTACAAGTTCCAAATCAATTGGTGGGTGCTCCCGTCCTGACAGATGTCACTTTAATTTGCAATGTGGAAGCATCACCAAAAGCCATCAATTATTGGCAAAGGGAAAATGGTAAGTTCTTCTATTGAGGTTTTTCTTTTGTTTCAGTCACAAGGGTGTTTGAAATTGCCATCATTCATTTGTTTGGGAATTCTACTTTGGAATTTGTTTTTTCTTCTCCATTTTGTCAATTTTTCACTTAGTGAGTGTAAACGAAAACAATTTTTCATTTTCAATACAATTTGTCTTTATTAACTTCGTGCTTAGTGGTTTTAAATGTTTTTAATTTTTTTCTGCTTCATACTTTCCACATTTTTTTGTTTCTTTGTTGTCTTTCTAAACAAAATATTTTTTGTAGTAATATTTTTACAAAATTGTTTTATCAGCTACATCATCTTTATCGTTACATCATTGTCCCCTACATATTTTTCTCTCAAGGTGACGACAAATTTGTGTTTATATGACATTTATTATAAACGTGACATTTAAGTTTTTGGTAGAGTAACTGCATATTGATTGTGTTATGTGACAAAAGTAAATGATTTCAGGGGAAATATGATTTTTAATCTAAAGTACTTAATGTAATAACTTGTTAAGTCATCAAACCAAAATATGGAATAAACAATCAAAAGGGACAACAAATTTATGAATTTCTAAACAATAATAAATAAAATCATAGATAAAAAGCTTTCCAAGTAATTCTGCTCTAAAACATTAAATAAATTATTTAATCATATCCGCCTGCATGTCCTTTTATTCTTGTAATCCTTGTAATTAAACTGCAGCCTGCAATTCTGAAAATAACTCAATGAAATTTGGTTTGTATACCAATTACCAACAAATTCCTCTCGGAATTGATTATAAAGTTTCTTTGCTGAATACATATAGGCAATTTCATATCAAGTGACCCAATTCAAAAAATCGATTTTGACGAAATTTGCACCAATGTTAGTACTATTGGATAGTAGGCCAGACACAGCGCTATCGGTCCAGAACTACCGGATTAAGAGGTGGTCAAATTTGGACATTTTGGTTATACAGTGCTTTATTCAAATGCGTGTAACTTTTCACCTATTGGTTCCAGCAAAAATTGTCCAAAGGACAAAAAATTTTAATTTTTTTACAATTAAAAAAAAATTTTCAAAAAACCCAATTTTTTTTTTTTTTTTTTTGCTTAAAAGAAAGTTTATACAATTTACTTTGATGGGATGCGAGTGGGATAACTATCAACAAAATATTTTTTAACTAAGAATAAGTTTTTGCAATATTTGGCACTAAATTTTTCCCCAATTTTTTTAAAATGGGAGTTCTTGTTCCCTTTTTGTTTTGCTCAAATGAAAGCTTAGACTATTTTCTTTTAAGAGCTTTGTGGATATTTAGTGGGATGTGAGTATGATATCTATAAAAAAATATTTGAACTGAAGAAGCAATGTTTTTGACTTAAAATATTATTTGTTTTTGACATAATCCCCTTGCATCGCACAATGTCACTATAAAGCTCGTAAAGGAAATGGTCTAAGATTTCTTTAGAGTTGAAAAGAATACAAAATCTATCTATCTATCTATCTATCTATCTATCTATCTATCTATCTATCTATCTATCTATCTATCTATCTATCTATCTATCTATCTATCTATCTATCTATCTATCTATCTATCTATCTATCTATCTATCTATCTATCTATCTATCTATCTATCTATCTATCTATCTATCTATCTATCTATCTATCTATCTATCTATCTATCTATCTATCTATCTATCTATCTATCTATCTATCTATCTATCTATCTATCTATCTATCTATCTATCTATCTATCTATCTATCTATCTATCTATCTATCTATCTATCTATCTATCTATCTATCTATCTATCTATCTATCTATCTATCTATCTATCTATCTATCTATCTATCTATCTATCTATCTATCTATCTATCTATCTATCTATCTTATCTATCTATCTATCTATCTATCTATCTATCTATCTATCTATCTATCTATCTATCTATCTATCTATCTATCTATCTATTCCTCATAGACCAGACTTTACCTGAGTCCTTATATAGTGCTGCTTTCTAAAATTCTACCATCTAATTTACAATTTACTTCTATAAATTTCTTATGTTTCAGGTGAAATGATTATCGCGGGAGATCGTTACGTTTTAACGGAAAAAGAAATCAATATGTATGCTGTCGAAATGGTTTTACATATCAAACGTTTGCAGACAAGCGATTTTGGTGGTTATAAATGTATATCGAAAAATAGTATTGGGGATACGGAGGGTACAATACGTTTATATGGTGAGTTTTGAACATTCATACATATGAAATAAGTTAAGATTATAGGATAATCTTATTTAAAATTAAAATTAAATTTAATTAATTTTAATATTTGCTTTACTTTTAGAAATGGAACGACCGGGCAAGAAAATTTTAAGAGAAGAAGACATGAATGAAGTAACGGTAAGTTGTAATAATATATATTTATTTTGTAATAGATGGCAGATTAAAGTATTTGCTTTAGGGAAGTAAACCAAATATGTTTTTATTGGTAAATCAACATTTTACTGCTAAAGGTCGTAATAACAATAATATTTTAAAACAATAACGTTTTCATCTTCAACCATATTTTAACACAAAAACACCCCTCCCTTCTTTATTTTCATTACTTGCAGAAAAACGAAATCGTACTCAAAGAAAATCGTCACGAAGATAGTGCTCGCAATCAAAATGGTCGCTTATATAAAGAACGTGGCTCGGATGCCAATCTCTATAATAATAGTAATACAGGGAATAGAACGATAAAACCACCATCTATTACAATATTAATTACATTACTATTAATGTCAATATTATTATTGGCCTCGACACGAACACTCAACGACAACAACAATTACAATAATCATCAACACCATAATCACGTTGATGATATACGGCTATTAAAACTATTAAAATTTGACATAAACGGATTATAGCTCAATTAAAATGTAATTAATCATAATAAGTGAAAAACAAGACACAGACAACCAACCAACCAACAATAATAATACTAAAAATAAACAATAAATAAAATTAGGAACATGATAAATTAATTAAACAAATAATATTGAAGTGGACAAAAACCTAAACAGACCCATAAACATAAATAATAAAAGAATTAATATATATGAAAATAGTTGACTATAAATTTATATACAAAATTAATGAAAAAATAAAACAAAAACTTAATGTTATAAATATTATAGTTAAAAAAGGATTTAGATGAAAACCGCAAAATAAAACAAAAATACAGTAACAATTTATATTTAATTTACAAAAAAAAATATTTAAATAAAGTAATAAATAACACTACGAATACTGAATGAAAATTATGAAAATATTTCTCTAAGAAACTTTAATTTCAATTCTTATTCGTACTTAATTGTTTATAATTAATTATGATGAATGGTTACCTCGTTTAATGAAAAAATATGTATTCAAATTAGTAAAATTAAGCTCTATAATAATTAATTATTTAAGTTATTAGTGGTAAATGAATTGCAGTAGTGTAACGTTATGAAAATTATCTAATTTTTCTCTCTATAGTTTGAGTGACATGGAATTGTTAAAAAAATTCGGAGAATATTCGGTATATATTAAGCCCTTGTTCTATTTCAGTCTAGTTCAGTTTGTAGTTCGTTTGTAGTTCAGTTCTAGTTCAGTTCTAGTTCAGTTCTAGTTCAGTTCTAGTTTCAGTTCAGTTCTAGTTCAGTTCTAGTTCAGTTCTAGTTTCAGTTCTAGTTCAGTTCTAGTTCAGTTCTTCTCAGTTCTAGTTCAGTTCTAGTTCAGTTTTCTAGTTCAGTTCTAGTTCAGTTCTAGTTCAGTTCTAGTTCAGTTCTAGTTCAGTTCTAGTTTCAGTTCTAGTTCAGTTTTCTCTAGTTCAGTTCTAGTTCAGTTCTATTCAGTTCAGTTCTAGTATCAGGTTCTAGTTCAGTTCTAGTTCATTCTAGTTCAGTTCTAGTTCAGTTCTAGTTTCAGTTCTAGTTCAGTTCTAGTTCAGTTCTAGTTCAGTTCTAGTTCAGTTCTAGTTCAGTTCTAGTTCAGTTCTAGTTCAGTTCTAGTTCAGTTCTAGTTCAGTTCTAGTTCAGTTCTAGTTCAGTTCTAGTTCAGTTCTAGTCAGTCTAGTTCAGTTCTAGTTCAGTTCTAGTTCAGTTCTAGTTCCGTTCTAGTTTCAGTTCTAGTTCAGTTCTAGTTCAGTTCTAGTCAGTTCTAGTTCAGTTCTAGTTCAGTTCTAGTTCAGTTCTAGTTCATTCTAGTTCGTTCTAGTTCAGTTCTAGTTCAGTTCTAGTTCAGTTCTAGTTCAGTTCTAGGTTCAGTTCTAGTTCAGTTCTAGTTCAGTTCTAGTTCAGTTCTAGTTCAGTTTCTAGTTCATTCTAGTTCAGTTCTAGTTCAGTTCTAGTTCAGTTCTAGTTCAGTTCTGTTTCAGTTCTAGGTCAGTTCTAGTTCAGTTCTAGTTCAGTTCTAGTTCAGTTCTAGTTCAGTTCTAGTTCAGTTCTAGTTCAGTTCTAGTTCAGTTCTAGTTCAGTTCTAGTTCAGTTCTAGTTCAGTTCTAGTTCAGTTCTAGTTCAGTTCTAGTTCAGTTCTAGTAGTTCTAGTTCAGTTCTAGTTCAGTTCTAGTTCAGTTCTAGTTCAGTTCTAGGTCAGTTCTAGTTCAGTTCTAGTTCAGTTCTAGTTCAGTTCTAGTTCAGTTCTAGTTCAGTTCTAGTTCAGTTCTAGTTTCAGTTCTAGTTCAGTTCTAGTTCAGTTCTAGTTCAGTTCTAGTTCAGTTCTAGTTCAGTTCTAGTTCAGTTCTAGTTCAGTTCTAGTTCAGTTCTAGTTCAGTTCTAGTTCAGTTCTAGTTCAGTTCTAGTTCAGTTCTAGTTCAGTTTCTAGTTCAGTTCTAGTTCAGTTTCTAGTTCAGTTCTAGTTCAGTTTCTAGTTCAGTTCTAGTTCAGTTCTAGTTCAGTTCTAGTTTCAGTTCTAGTTCAGTTCTAGTTCAGTTTCTAGTTCAGTTCTATGTTCAGTTCTAGTTCAGTTCTAGTTCAGTTCTAGTTCAGTTCTAGTTCAGTTCTAGTTCAGTTCTAGTTCAGTTCTAGTTCAAGTTCTAGTTCAGTTCTAGTTCAGTTCTAGTTCAGTTCTAGTTCAGTCTAGTTCAGTTCTAGTTCAGTTCTAGTTCAGTTCTAGTTCAGTTCTAGTTCAGTTCTAGTTCAGTTCTAGTTCAGTTCTAGTTCAGTTCCTAGTTCTAGTTCTAGTTCAGTTCTAGTTCAGTTCTAGTTCAGTTCTAGTTCATTTCTAGTTCAGTTCTAGTTCAGTTCTAGTTTCAGTTCTAGTCCTCAGTTCAGTTCTAGTTCAGTTCTAGTTCAGTTCTAGTTCAGTTCTAGTTCATTCTAGTTCAGTTCTAGTTCAGTTCTAGTTCAGTTCTAGTTCAGTTCTAGTTCAGTTCTAGTTCAGTTCTAGTTCAGTCTAGTTCAGTTCTAGTTCAGTTCTAGTTCAGTTCTAGTTCAGTTCTAGTTTCAGTTCTAGTTCAGTTCTAGTTTCAGTTCTAGTTCAGTTCTAGTTCAGTTCTAGTTCAGTTTCTAGTTCAGTTCTAGTTCAAGTTCTAGTTCGAGTCTAGTTCCGTCCTAGTTCAGTTCTAGTTCAGTTCCTAGTTCAGTTCTAGTTCAGTTCTAGTTCAGTTCAGTTCTAGTTCAGTTCTAGTTCAGTTCTAGTTCAGTTCTAGTTCAGTTCTAGTTCAGTCTAGTTCAGTTCTAGTTCAGTTCTAGTTCAGTTCTAGTTCAGTTTCTAGTTCAGTTCTAGTTCAGTTCTAGTTCAGTTCTAGTTCAGTTCTAGTTCAGTTCTAGTTCAGTTCTAGTTCAGTTCTAGTTCAGTTCTAGTTCAGTTCTAGTTCAGTTCTAGTTCAGTTCTATTCAGTTCTAGTTCAGTCTAGTTCAGTTCTAGTTCAGTTCTAGTTCAGTTCTAGTTCAGTTCTAGTTCAGTTCTAGTTCAGTTCTAGTTCAGTTCTAGTTCAGTTCTAGTTCAGTTCTAGTTCAGTTCTAGTTCAGTTCTAGTTCAGTTCTAGTTCAGTTCTAGTTCAGTTCTAGTTCAGTTCTAGTTCAGTTCTAGTTCAGTTCTAGTTCAGTTCTAGTTCAGTTCTAGTTCATTCTAGTTCAGTTCTAGTTCAGTTCTAGTTCAGTTCTAGTTCAGTTCTAGTTCAGTTCTAGTTCAGTTCTAGTTCAGTTCTAGTTCAGTTCTAGTTCAGTTCTAGTTCAGTTCTAGTTCAGTTCTAGTTCAGTTCTAGTTCAGTTCTAGTTCAGTTCTAGTTCAGTTCTAGTTCAGTTCTAGTTCAGTTCTAGTTCAGTTCTAGTTTTCTAGTTCAGTTTCTAGTTCAGTTCTAGTTCAGTTTCTAGTTCAGTTCTAGTTCATTCTAGTTCATTAGTTTCAGTTTCAGTTCAGTTCTAGTTCAGTTCTAGTTCAGTTCTAGTTCAGTTCTAGTTTCAGTTCTAGTTCAATTCTACTTAAATTTGTGAGCATTATTATTTTTATTTTTAACAATTTCAAAATCATGCCTTTTTTGTTTCAAATAAGCTTTTCTCTGTAAATTTTCCATTAGATTAAAAACTAAATTTATGTTTTGTTTCAATATAAGAAACATGACTTATAATTCAATGAATCAACAGCTTTTACTCTATACATAAAAAAACAAATAGCCGTAATTTAAACAAATTTAAATGAAACTATCAATTTGTAAATAAATATTTTTCATTGACATAAAATAATCATCAAAACATTTTATTTTTAAAGAAACAAAAATCCCCAACCATTCTCCAATCCTAAAGACATTACGAAAATATTTTTGTTAAATTCTCAACAAAATTCAATTGTAAATAATTTGCACAAGTAGACAACTGCCACAAAAACAGCAAAATTGTATGGGAAACTAAATATAAAAATATCAAAAATTAAATAGAAAACAAGAAATAAGATTTGTTAAATAGAAAAATACAGATTATTTGAATATTTCTATATCTAAGAACTACTACAATAAATGCAAAATAAAAAGGGAAAAATAATAATAAAATAATCAAAGCTCAAACAAATAAATAATTTTGAAAAAATTATTAAAATACAAAAATATTATTCAATAGTATAGACAGACATAAAATGCATTTATCGATAAAAAAAATTCAGAAAAAAATAAACAATTTATAGAATTGAAAAGAAATTCTACAATAAAAAGTATTAAAATTATTATTGCTCAAAGCTTCTCTACTCAAACAAAAAATGCGACAAAAATAAATAAAAAATGTAAAAATTAGTAAAATAACTTATTACTAAAAATATAAAAACAAATAATTTGTTAAATAAAATATGTGCCAAAATAAATAATACAAGTAATTATAAAAAAAAAATAAATTTTTTTATAAAAAATAAAAATCTAATCTTCTTTTATACATATGATACTTAGTTTCAATTTTATTTTTGTTTTTAAAAGAAAATACATTCAAGTATCAGTCGAATTTGTAAACATATCATTTTGTTTTAAACATTTCCGTAAACACATATCACAATTTAGATATATTTTCTAACAGATGCAAAAGATACTAACCACAGTAGAAAGGTAACATTCACTCAAATTATTGAAAATTTTGTAGTTCAATTCTGTTCTAGTTCTTTTGTAGTTTTGTTCTAGTTCTGTTCTAGTTCTGTTCAAGTTCTGTTCTGTTCTAGTTCTTCTAGTTCTGTTCTAGTTCTGTTCTAGTTCTGTTCTAGTTCTGTTCTAGTTCTGTTCTAGTTCTGTTCTAGTTCTGTTCTGTTCGTCTAGTTCTGTTCTAAGTTCTGTTCTAGTTCTGTTCTAGTTCTGTTCTAGTTCTGTTCTAGTTCTGTTCTAGTTCTGTGTCTAGTTCTGTTCTAGTTCTGTTTCTAGTTCTGTTCTAGTTCTGTTCTAGTTCTGTTCTAGTTTCTGTTCTAGTTATGTTCTAGTTATGTTCTAGTTCTGTTCTAGTTCTGTTCTAGTCTAGTTTCTGTTCTAGTTCTGGTCTGAGTTCTGTTCTAGTTTCTGTTCTAGTTCTGTTCTAGTTCTGTTCTAGTTCTGTTCCTAGTTCTTGTTCTAAGTTCTGTTCTAGTTCTGTTCTAGTGCTGTTTCTAGTTCTGTTCTAGTTCTGTTCTAGTTCTGTTCTAGTTCTGTTCTAGTTCTGTTCGAGTTCTGGTTCTAGTTCGGTTCTAGTTCTGTTCTAGTTCTGTTCTAGTTCTGTGCTAGTTCTGTTCTAGTTCCTGTTCTAGTTCTGTTTCTAGTCTGTTCTAGTTCTGTTCTAGTTCTGTTCTAGTTCTGTTCTAGTTCGTCTAGTTCTGTTCTAGTTCTAGTTCTGTTCTAGTTCTGTTCTAGTTCTGTTCTAGTTCTGTTCTAGTTCTGTTCTAGTTCTGTTCTAGTTCTGTTCTAGTTCTGTTCTAGTTCTGTTCTATTTCTGTTCTAGTTCTGTTCTAGTTCTGTTCTAGTTCTGTTCTAGTTCTGTTCTAGTTCTGTTCTAGTTTCTGTTCTAGTTCTGTTCTAGTTCTGTTCTAGTTCTGTTCTAGTTCTGTTCTAGTTCTGGTTCTACGTTCTGTTCTAGTTCTGTTCTAGTTCTGTTCTAGTTCTGTTCTAGTTCTGTTCTAGTTCTGTTCTAGTTCTGTTCTAGTTCTGTTCTAGTTCGTTCTAGTTCTGTTCTAGTTCTGTTCTAGTTCTGTTCTAGTTCTGTTCTAGTTCTGTTCTAGTTCTATTCTGTTCTAGTTCTGTTCTAGTTCTTTCTAGTTTTGTTCTAGTTGTGTTCTAGTTCTGTTCTAGTTCTGTTCTAGTTCTGTTCTAGTTCTGTTCTAGGTTCTGTTCTAGTTCTGTTCTAGTTCTGTTCTAGTTCTGTTCTAGTTCTGTTCTAGTTCTGTTCTAGTTCTGTTCTAGTTCTGTTCTAGTTCTGTTCTAGTTCTGTTCTAGTTCTGTTCTAGTTCTGTTCTAGTTCTGTTCTAGTTCTGTTCTAGTTCTGTTCTAGTTCTGTTCTAGTTCTGTTCTAGTTCTGTTCTAGTCTGTTCTAGTTCTGTTCTAGTTCTGTTCTAGTTTGTTCTGTTCTAGTTCTGTTCTAGTTTGTTCTAGTTGTGTTCTAGTTCTGTTCTAGTTCTGTTCTAGTTCTGTTCTAGTTCTGTTCTAGTTCTGTTTCTAGTTCTGTTCTAGTTCTGTTCTAGTTCTGTTCTAGTTCTGTTCTAGTTCTGTTCTAGTTCTGTTCTAGTTCTGTTCTAGTTCTGTTCTAGTTCTGTTCTAGTTCTGTTCTAGTTCTGTTCTAGTTCTGTTCTAGTTCTGTTCTAGTTCTGTTCTAGTTCTGTTCTAGTTCTGTTCTAGTCTGTTCTAGTCCTGTTCTAGTTCTGTTCTAGTTCTGTTCTAGTTCCTAGTTCTGTTCCTTAGTTGCTGTTGCTAGTTCTGTTTCAGTTCTGTTGTAGTTCTGTTGTAGTTTCTGTTCTAGTTCTGTTCTAGTTCTGTTCTAGTTCCTGTTCTAGTTCTGTTCTAGTTCTGTCTAGTTCGGTAAGTTCTGTTCTAGTTCTGTGCTAGTTCAATTCTAGTTCTGGTTCTAGTTCTGGTTCTAGTTTTGTTCTATTTCTGTCCTAAGCCCAGCCTTTTTGTCTAGTAATGTTCGTATTCTAGTTCGGTATGGTAATTAGGTGAAGGCGTAATATACAAGTAAAAAAAACATGTTCTAATATTCATTCTACATTTCACTATTTCAAAGTAAAACTACAAAAAAATTCTATTGTGGAAAAATGGTTTCAATAACAATTATATACATACCTTCTACTAACTAAACAACATTTAAATAAATCAAAATTATAAATCATTAACAATTGACTTAACAAAACCAACAAACAAATTAAAAATTTACAAACACAAAAAAATAAATTAATAAATTAATGAACAACCAACAATAACATGCGTACATATTTCGTGGAAAAAATATAAATATTTAGTACTAATTTAAATAAATTAAACTGAGGCGAAAAATATAATTAAAATAAAGTATTAAATGTCTAAATTAATTAATAAATAACTAAGGCAAAAAAGCAAACAAGTGCATAAAATATTAAATTGTTAAAAACAAATCAGAAAATTATTGGCCCTACAACTCCTCCCCCAATTTTTGGCCCGTAAAAGCATCTAAATGAAATGTAATTGTAATAAAATTAATTATTATAATATAGTAAATTAATTAAACTAAATGGCATAAATAATACTTACAATTACAATAATAAAATTATTAATACGGTAAATAATAATAATAAAGAAAATTTAAATAAATAGAAAAATGTGTAAAACAAACAAAAAGTCAAATCATATAATTAATGAATTAATTAAAAACTTAAATAAACATACGAATTAAATAAATAAAATTTAAAAATAAAATGTTGCTGGATTCTAATAAATAATTAATTATACAATGACGTATAAAACATTTATATTAAATAAATATTGTATTAAATTTATAAATAAATATGAGAAAAAAAACTATTAATAATAGTTTTATAAATATTTAGCGGATGTAATAAAATACATGATATTGATACATATTGTGCAGCATACATATAAAACATAATTTATATATACAAACATAATCATGTACATTGACACATACATTTAAATGTAAAACATCTACAAACAAATAGAATTTTGTATATAGGAAGAGCTTAAGGCAGAAATATGATAAGTCACATAAACAAAAATTCGTTCGTTTAATTGTTTTTAAGACTTAAGCTCATCAATATATTTAAATATCTCTTTGTCTGCAGATGTAAAAAAATATATTTGTATTAGTTGTACCAAAAACTTATTCTTTATTTGCAAAAAAATATATATTATAAAAAATTAAATGAAAAGAAAAAAAGTATTATTAAAATCAATTGATTTATAAAGAATTGTAAATAGTTATTTGTATTGTATAAACTAAACATAAAAAACTGAAGTAATAAAAGAAAAAAATAAGAAATATTATAAATTATATTATTGAAAAATGGGAAAGAAAATACAAAAATAAAACAAACAAAAAAATGATTAAAATATGAAAAAATCCAAAGAGTTGTTTATTAAAGTAACAAACATCGGGTAAGTAATTTTGGTAAAATTAGAAACTTTCGGTATCTTATCTCTACGAAGTCTTTTGATTATCTTCCTACTACTGTGTTCAAGAAAACGAAATGATTTGGAACTAAAACATAGTTTATCCTTAATAATCATTGCAGTATCCTTTAATCTTAAATATCAGAGAATAAGGGACTAATGGTCATCGTATTGGGATTTCACAATTTATTCCTATAGTCAAGCTATCGGTATGAAATTAAAACTTTCACATCAAAACTTGTCCATGAGTACCAGACGTCTTTTAACGAGATAGGAGTCATGGTGATTTATTCTGTAGTGTTCCCCTCTCAGCCATTAGAAAACATATTTCTAAAATATACCATATTAAAGCTTGGAATCGACGGTCACTCTAGTATATTTGCATTCAAATCTGCTTATATATATATAGGTTTCCATAGATCACAGCTAGGTACTTTGATATCAGTTGGTCACTATATTAGAACTATGTTATACTTTCTGTATCTCATATTGTTATTTTCACTTTTCTATATTTCCACTGTCTTCGCCGTATTTTGCGTATGAGTATTACGGAATTTTTGATATGAATTAAATATCACTCATACGTACACTGTTTCAACAAAAGTACTTTTTAAGTATTGTGTCGATTTTAATAGTGTAAAGAGGAAAACTATAGGGCAGGATGTAAGCGTTTAGAAAATTATACTTGTAATTAAAATATTATAATGTAGTTTATGCTCTAAAGTTGTTTATTTGAACATCTCGAATATAAAAATAATTATTTATGTATATTATAACATATAACTTTTTAAAAAATGTTTTTATACCCTACACCTCTTTAGTGGGGAGGGTATATTGGGTTTGTGCTGATGTTTGTAACATACAAAAATATTCGTCCTATACCCACCTTAAAGTAAACCAATCGGCATAGAATCGTTTTCTGAGTTGATTAAGCTATGTCCGTCCGTCCGTCTGGCTGACTGTCCACGTAAACCTTCTGCGCAAGGTACAGGTCTCAAATTTCAAGATAATTGGATGAAATTTGGCACACACTCTTTTTTCGGCCTAGGGACGAAGCCTATTGATAATGGTTAAAATCAGTCCATTATTTAACCTGGCCCCCATGTAACAGAACCCCCGGAAAAGGGCTTCTGAGTTCATAATTATGTTAAATATTCCTGTATATTGATAAAAAGCGACACAACTAAGTTTTATACAAGCCTTGATGACCTTGCCAAATTTCATAGAGATCGGGCCGCATTTGACCCTAGCTCCCATACAAAGTCCCCTTCAGAAAATTACGTGAATGTTCAAAATTAACTTATAAACACAAATACCGCGATGAAAATCAGCACACAAAAATTGAGCCGCTAGCCCCCATATAAAGCCTCTTTCAGAAAATTAGTTTTTCATCCATAAATTGCTTAAATGTATCGGAACAAGGTAATAGAAGATAAATGCTTTATTATGAAATATAGATCACATTTAATATTCATAGATGGTGTAGGGTATCATACTTGTTATGTTTTACAATTGTATTACAACAACCTAAAATCGTAACCTTTAATTTGATTAAGACGCCTTAAATGATGGCGTATGAGTATTAAGGAATTTTTTGTATAACTTAATTATTACGCATACGTACTCATACGTACTGTGGAATATATGAAATGTTCATAGTTTTATAACTTTTTAAATATTGGTACGATTTAATATTGTAAAGAGGAAAATTATAGAGCAAGATGTAAGCGTTTAGAAAATTATATTTATAATCAAAACATTGTAATGTAGATTATGCTATAAAGTGTTTTATTTAAACATCTCGAATAAAAAAAATTAATATAATTATATATAACTTTTCTATGTGTTAAAATAAAATCCGATTTCTTATATCACTGCATTTGAAAACTAGTTTTGTATATTTTTAGACTAAACAGTAACTCATCTTTTTTTAATAGTCTAGCCTTGGAAACTAGAAACGAAATGAAGTCTTTACTGATCTAAAAGAAACGATTTAATTTTTAAATATGTCTAATTGGGTGCGAGTTTCATAATCGTACTGGTAAATGAAGTAGTACTTAATACCACTTAGTTATTATATATTCTCATCTATATCTCTTACGTTCGCACTTTTCCATACTTCAACTGTTTCTGTTCTATTCCTTATTTAACTCTTCTTACAGGTAGTTACAAAGAGATCTTCTGGACACAAATGAAAATGTGTTACAACTGAAATACAACAACATAAAAAAAGTAACCTTTAATTTGATTAAGACGCTTTAAATGAGGGCGTATAAGTTTCAAGAAATCTTTGAATAAATTGAATATCACTCATACGTACTGTGAGCGAACTAATGCATGAAATGTTCGTAGTTGTATAACTTATTAAATATTGGTCCGATTTTAATAGTGTTAGGAGGAAAATTATAGGAATGTAATGTATAATGTTTAATTTAAACACATAAACACATAAAAAGTCAACTAAAGGACCTAAAAACGTTGGGCTACTATTTAAAAAATATAATTTTACTCTCTGTTAAAAACCAGTAAAAATGTTAAGGCTTTAAAAATTCAAAACAATTAAATATAATATATTTCATAAAATACTTTAAATATTCCTAGAATAAATAGAATCTTTTAAAGTAAAATGCAAACAACACAAACACCTAAAACTACTAAGAGTATTAAAAAACTCTTAAAATTAAACATGTGAAAACCTTTGAGAATCAATTGTTTTTCATTTGATAATTAGGAAGTTAAACTTTTGTTATCGTGTTTGCTGGGTAGGATGAAACTGCAAAGGATAAAGAAACTAAATATTTAAATAGTTTTCATCTTTAACCACACATGCATTAGTGCAATATCTTCAAATACAAATGTATTTGTGTATGAGTGTAGTTAAAGTTATGTTAAATTACCCTATAGGTAGGAACTGAATTAATTTACACAAATAGGTAAGGTTTGCTTGGGAAATAGGGAAATATCAACGATTTCACCTAGCCCATTAATATATTTTAGGAAGCCATAAATACTTTGATGATTTGTTTTAGAAAATTCATCACTTTCTAAAATTCCTCAGAATTTGGTTCATAATTTATTCAATATTGATGATGGATAAATAAATAAGATTCAAAATAATCAAATAAAAGATCCTTTATTATTGACATGACACATAGGAAAACACAAGGAAAGGTTTGTAGCGCAAAGCTTCGCATTGCTTCTAGCGCCCACTCTGACATCAGCCTTAGGATCTATCACTCTTTCAAAAATTTTATACCTATATTTTCACAAATTATACGACAAATTAGACAAAGTTCAGTCTTTCTATTATCACTGTGTTAGTTCAAAAATATTACATATACATTTGCAACAAAACTCAAATACATTCATAAAGATAAATGCACTTTCACAGTCTCACACACACATTCACTCATACAGTGGAACCAGAAACATTCACAATACTCTTTACGCTTCATGCACTGTTAATTATTGTACTATATTGTTGTTGTTTTAGCTCTTATTCCTTTTGTTGTTTTTTGTTTTAATTCACAAAATATGATATAGAGGTATAGAGTTTGTCATCGTATAAAATATGGAGAATAATGAAAATATGTAGATAGACAATAAGAGAGGGAGAGAATGAGTTAGTTATTAAACATACAAAACACTCTGCTAACTTTGTAATAAAGAGTAAGTAATAATTTTTGTTCATAGAGCATGATGCATATTACAAAATATTATGCAGCATATATTAGGAGAGTTCACAAGATTGTCAAGAAAATATTGCATATACTGTTGGCAAAACGCAATACTGTTCAAATTGCAACTTATTGTTCTAATTCCAAAAAACTGAACTATTTCGCGATTGTAAACTTATAAGGCCTAACCAGACAAAATAATATACAATGTTTGCAAGACTTTTTATATGACAAAATTAACATAATGGAGAAAGCGGTTGATAACTTAAGATCTTTGTTAAGATGTCACTTTAGTTTAAATATCAATTATTTTGCATTTTTTAACAATTTTCATAGTATTTTGTGTTGAACACCCCTATTATTTTGTTGTGGTTGTTGCTATTATTGTCATTGTAAATTTGCAAATTTAGGTGTATATGTTATTGCTATACCTAGACAAGTAAAAATTGTTTAAAATATTTATTACAATTTTGTGTTTACGAGAGTTATACAGGAAAATAACAATAGGAAAAGGTTTTAAAATCTTTCAACATACGAAGGTTGTATGAGAAGTTTTATAATAGCAACATTATTTTATTTTGCTACTTTTAAGATGGACTCTAAAGAGAATCCAAAGGTAGTCTCAAGAAGTTAAGGCAGCTGTTGCAAAGTAATAATAAAAATATTTCTCTACCTCATGCAGCATACATATATTTATGTCTGTATTTCTATTATTTCCACAACACAACTTTATTAACCTTGTCTTTCATCAAACTCAAACATTACACTAAGTTAAGGATTTATGTATATTCTGAAGAGAAAATATAAACAGTAAATAAATAAAAACCTAAAGAAAATATCTTAATTTCATGGACTTTCAAGTTCAACTTGTTTTATGTTTTATTAAATGTTTTCTTTTATTTTCTTTGAAATACACTTCAATTTAAAGATTTACTTTATAAACAGCTCTTTTAGTAACAATACGCTACCATAAACAAGAATACTGAACCATTAAGAAACATAATGCAGAAATGCTATTGTTATTAATGTTGTAAATGTTTATGTTGTTGCTGATGAAAGTGCATTAACAACAGCAACTCTATTATTACTTTGCAACAGCAGCAGTAAATACTATTCGTACACCCTCATCCCCCTCTCTAACCATCATCATTATATTGTTGGCAACGGCTTCCTTGGGCAAATGTTTCATGTTTCAACAGATTGCTATTTCACAATATTTCCCATTATTCCTTCTCGTTTGTTTGGTTTATTCGCTTATTTGTTCTGTTGTTCTTTTGTTTTATTTTCCTTTCATTTTCCATCATTTCCAACGAAACGAATCATCTTTATTGGTGTTGAGTTTTAGCAGTTTTTCAGTTTTCTATTTTGGTGGTAATAATCTTAAGCTCTCATTATTATTTCTATTGTTAAATATAGGTGATTTGTTCTAGTTGTTGTTTGTTTTGTATTGTATTGTTCATTTGAACTCGGTATGTATTTGAGGTATTTGAATGGTATGTAATTCCTTGTTTAGGATTCTATAAAAATGGATTTTGTCTATTAGGAAAAGTTTGTTTATTACTTGAGAATTTGCTGCAGTTTAGTTTCATTAAATTGCAATAATTTTTAATAGTTAATAAACATAATTTTAAATAATATACGCAATGTTTTCTACAAACTTACTACAAACAAAATAAATTTTGTTCTTAACATGAATGTATTAGGAAGAGTACGTATGAGTAATATTTAATTTTATTTAATACTCATACGAATATTTATCGAATCATACGAAAGCACAACTATGTAGCAAGACTAAATAGTGATTATATCAACCATTAATTCTATTTTATCTTAACCATTTAACCACGAAAGAATATCAACTATTTAATAAGATTATTTAACAAACAAAAGATGAGACTTAGATATTAACCAAGAGAAGAATATATTTTTCCTAACTATTATACAAAAAAGTTAATTGATTTAGCCAAAAGGTCAGAGGTTTATTAGAAAAATTAATATTATTAAAAGATACCTAATATTTGAAAAGCTCTTTAAAAAGTTATACATAATATACGTATGAGTAATATTTAACTTTATTTCATGCTCATACGTACCGTGGATGTATATGTCTTATTTGTTTATTAAAATTTTCATATCCCATAACATTTTGCGATAGATGCAAAAGGATAGCAAAATCATCAAAAGAGCAACTGATTTCCATAAACGTCACTTACCTGAAAAGAAACAAATAAAGGAAAAGTATTAATAAAACTTCTTGGATTATGTAGTAATTATGTAGAAATTTAATACAAAAACAAGTAAGAGTTGTATATTCAGCTGTACCGAATCTTATATACTCTTCGCCATGATGTGTTAAAAAAAACAGTCAGTACGAATTTTATTACAAAAAAAATAAAAAATACCAGTCGTAAAACAAAGAATGTCTCATTTCAAAGATTTTCAAACAATCAGGGTGCTACCTGTGTGCATAAAAGCCAAAAAGTAACAGTCATACAACGAAATAGTACTATAGATCATTTCCTGCAGTTTTTCACTAACTTGTCGATTTATTTCATGTTTCTAGGTTCAATATGGTAGAAATTCTAAAAGTATCTTTGGAAGAACGAAAAGTACCAGAAAGCCCCTTTTTCTAGGTTCTCACTAAATCCGGTCTCTACATGCCTTATTTTATGTTTCTACGTTCAATATTATAGAAAATTCAAAAAGTACCTTCTGTTCAACGAAAAAGTACCCCTTCTATCTGTTCTCACTTAATCCGGGCTCTACATGATTTATTTTCAATATTAAAGAAAATTCAAAAAGTACCTTTTGTACAACGAAAAAGTACAAAAAATCCCCTTTTTATAGGTTCTCACTTAATCCGGGCTCTTCAAGCTTAATTTAATATTTCTAGGTTCAATATTATAGAAAATTCAAAAAGTACTTTCGTAGAAATAAATAGTACCAAAAAGTCGCCTATTATGTGTTCTCACTTAATCTGGGCTCAACATGCTTAATTTCATGTTTCTAGGTACATTATTATAGAAAATTCAAAAAGTACCTTTTGTTCAACAAAAAAGTACCAAAAGTCCCCTTTTATAGATTCTCAAATAACCCGAATTTTCTGATTTTAAATAGCGTGCTTTACGATCGTATGTCTGATAGAATTATTGAAGATCTCGCAGATATATGGGGTCTACTGAAAACTGAAACACACGGACAGACAGTGTCCGTGGATAAATCGACTCCGCTATCTATAAGGATCCAGAATATATATACTTTATAGGGTCGGAAAATTATATTACAGAAATATCAAACGTATTGACAAACTTATATATACCCTTCTTACGAATGTGAAGGGTATAATTAACCAGGAAGTATTTATAAAAATTAACAAAGAGAAAGTATATATTTTAGGAGTGATAAAGCAGTTGGTCGGTTATGAAGTGCCGTATTAAAAAATTTTCAAAATTTTCTGCGATTTATATATTAAGTGACTATAAGTATTCAAAACTCTCTATCTTATACAAAGAAAATTTTCTATGTTTAAATTTTTACCACTGTCTTCCGAAGAATTTTATTGGATAGTATTTTAGAAACAATTGTTCAAAAATATCGGTCAAGAACTCTATAAATTACAATAGGTTCAAGTTGGGCAAAAGCCCAACAAGTGTTTTATTTCATCTATGTTACTTATTATCAGGGAAATCAAAAATATGCTGCGAAAAACGCATTAAATATGCAGTAAAAACCGTATAGTTTAAAAGATAAGCTAAAAAGGATTCAGATTCAGAATGGAGATTTTTTGCAAAATTTATTTTTATCTTTCTTCCAAAAATGAACTATTTTTATTTTCTATATTTTTTTGGTCAAAAGAAAGCTTAGGTCTTTTTCTTTAAGAGCCTAAATGATAGATATCTCGAAAATGAATCAGACGTTTTTAAATATTATAAAAAATATTCAAATTTCGATTTACAAAAGATAAAAATTTCAAAAATTCCAATTTATTAAAAAAACAGAAATTAACCCTAATCGTTAAAGAATGCCAAACCCGATAGATGCCAATTATATTTCTCATTAACTTTAAGTTTTAACAATTTACATTACTTATACTGAACTGATAACTTAATTCAATTAATGTCAATGTTAAATTCCAAAACCGATATAACAAATTTAACTAAAACACTGGATAAAACACATAATCTCCCATTACTTTTTGATTTATTTTACCAATAAAATATTATAAGATAAAAGTATACGTTTATTTCTTAAATTGATTTATTCCACCTCACCAACACAAAAACTACTCTGATCTTATTTACACAACCACCTATGCTCATGTTTACCATTGTATATTTGAATACGTGTACATTGTAAATGTTGCAAATATGGAGATGACAAACAACGATAGTGTAAAATTAGTTCAACCAATTTGTTTTTCTCCTTTTTTTGCATATGGTAATGATAGGACAAATTCTTGCAACATTTACTATTTTTCTACGCTTTGTTGCACAATCGTATATGTATGTATTTAATGCAAATGGAAGTAGAAAAAAAAATCAAATAAAATAACGAAAAAAACCTTTAAAGAAAAGACACTCAACAAATAAATAGTTTTAGATTTTACTAGTATTTACAAAAGGATTTCTTTCTTTTTGTTTTCTTATCCTTAGAAATGATACTTTGCCAGCAGGAAAATGTTCAAAGCAAGAAGGAGTCGTTTGCAATTTTTTTTTTACAAATCTTACAACTTAAATGCTTAGATGTGTTAGAGTAAAGGAAAGAAACTGCTTATTTCTTTTAACTCTACTTATAGACTAAAGTGTTTACTTACTCCACTCGCTTCACTTACTCACTATTTGGTAAGTAGTTACTAAACTTCACTCACTTACTTTCAAAATAACTTGGTTTGGTTTTATATGCAATGGTTCGTTGGTATTGTAAGTTTGCTAGAGATGATAAGTAGTGTTTTCTCGTTTGTAGCAGCAACAACTTGTCTTGAAGTTCTTTTGCCAGTTATTATTATTTGTTGTTGTTTTTTGTGTGTGTTAGTTGTTTTCTCTGTTTCTGCAACCATCATGTGCAAATCCTAGTAACTTGTTAGCTTATCCGGTGATTACATTGATACTACGTGGTATTTTATAAAACAGCACTTTTTGGTTGCCAACCAAGAAAATATGCTGCTGGTTGACTGGCAGCTAGGAAGGCAAACAAGACGTGTTTTTTGTAAGGATTTTGGTGTGTTGTGAACAATGGGTTGCCGAAAAACAGAAATGAGGAGGGAAAATTTTGATCTTTATAGAACATTTCAAATCTGTTGTTTAACTTGTAGTGAAAATCATTTGGATTAAAGATATCCAATTCGATCTTGTATATCAAAAAGTCTTAGTAACGGAGATATGAGCATAATTCTGAAAAACATGTACATGTTCTGAACATGTTGAGTCATTCCAGGATCAAATATTTGAAAGGATATATCACTCTAACTTATATTCGTCTTCCTATACCCATTGTGCAATAGTTGCATGATACTTTTACACTTCTTTAACACTACGTAAAACAACAAAATATTAGTTTTTGCTTGTTATTATTTTTTTAGGTGGCACATAGTTACCACTTACTATTTTCCTTAAACAGTTGTCGATGTTCAAGATTCCACATTTTATGTTTGGGGCGCGTACAAGTTGGTTTTGGAAAAACGTTTAGTATATTTCATTTAAAAACTCAACTTTATTTATATAAACCAGTATTTATCAATATGTATTTCGGGTGTACATTGCATATTTAGCTGCTGTTAAAAGTAGTTGATTTCAGTTATTTCCAACACACATTTATATGGATTTGTTTGTTCAATCAAATTTTTTCGTTGCTTTTCTCTTAACTTATCCTCGGATCACAAGAAATAAAAAAGGAATATATTCACTAACAGGAAAGCGTAAATTTCGTTAAAATACGTAATAGTTTTTTTATCTTACAAAAGGATTTAACTGAAATAGATGCTTCCTTTGTTGTTAGAAATTACTTTTTAAGTTTTTTTATATTTTAAATTTTTGCTTGATCCTTTTAAACAAGGAGTTTTTAATATATTTGATTTATGTATAAACTAATTGATAACTGATTTATTTTTAAGGTGCAGAGAGCTGCTTAATGGTTGTTTATAGTGGTAGGACAAACAGTGTGTGTAAAAGATTAATTTTCTAAAATTTCAATTTATTTCATTTTTCCCGACTCTAGCAATAACAAAACAAAAACAACAACGGCAAACGAAACAAAACACCAAGAAAAAAATACGCAAATCAATGAAACCAACACATTTCCAACAAGCAATGTTGTTGTGGCTTTTTTATCAAAACCTGCAATATATTGTCTTTATACCCTACACCACTATAGTGGGGAGGGTTTTATGCTGATGTTTGTAACACCAAAAATTATTGTTCCTACACCCACCTTAAAGTGTACCTATCGGCTCAGAATCATTTTCTGAGTCGATTTAGCTATGTCCGTCTGTCCATCTGTGTGTCCATGTTCAAGATAATTTTATGAAATTTGGAACATACTCTTCTTTTAAGCCAAGGGCGAAACCTATTGAAAATGATTAAAATCGGTCCATTATTTCGTATAGCCCTAATACAAGCGTACTGAAACGTAATGAAATTTTCAATGTTGCCTCGGATTTTTGCTCATATCTCCGTTATTTATAGACGGATTTTGCTGATTTTAAGTAGGAAACTTTTCGAATGCATGTCTGACAGAATTGTTGAAGATTTGGATCCCGAAAATATCTAAGGTCTTCAGAAAATTGATTTTAATAGACGGACAGACAGATAAACAGACAGACGGACATGGCTTAATCGACTCCGCTATCTATAAGGATCCAGAATATATACACTTTGTAGGGTCGGAAAATTATATTGTGGAAATTATAAACGGCATGACAAACTTATATATACCCTTCTCACGAAAGTGAAGGGTATAGAAGGGATCTTTCATTGCTATTACTACAGTAATCATTGAAGATGACCTGCACGTCTACCTAGACCCTATGTACAGTTATTAACCCATTTACGGTCGCTGTATTAAAAAAAAAAGTTAACTCTGGTTTTTTATTTTTGCATTATTGAGTAGAGGAAAGTGCTCAGAATAAATATTAAATCAAACAATTTAACTAAATTCATTGTTATTGTTGTAATAATCTATTAAACTTCAGTGGCCAAAATATACTAAAAACATGTTATAAAATAAATTTGTTATAATTTTTTAAACAAAGTATGCCAGTTATTAATTTGAAACAAACGGTCTAAAAATAATCTGATAACATAGTAATGCCCGTGTCTGCCATTTCACTCTGTTTCTAGTTTCTGTGACGGCTCTAAACCGTTAAAAAACGCGAGCTACATAAAAACGGAAATTCCCTCTAATGTCCTAATTATTAATATTTTTTAGCATTTTTTTTACGTTTCTGCTTTTTTGCATATTGATATTAATATGAAGAGAGTGATTTTCGAAAGACGGCTTTTTTATGGGAACTTGAGTCAATTATTAACCGAACTCCTTAGAACTCTAGAAAGTGGCTCAAATTTTGTTAAATTTATTTTAAAACCATTATACTATTTTAAACGTCAAAGACATATTCTGAAGTGGACCTTATATGGGAGCTAGGGATCGATATCACCAGTTTTCATTACCAATCAAACTACACCACTTTAGGTTTTATTGTGTTTCACACAGACAGACGGACAGAACTAGATCGTTTTAGAATCTTATAAAGACCCTGAATATATATAATCTTGTGAGTCCGTAGCTAAAACTGACATTAAAAATCTGTAATAAGTTAAAATTTTTATGCAAGAAATATTTCATATAATCAGCTACAATTTCAAAAATTAATATCCGATTCACTGAACATTCTTAAACAAATGTCCAGTAAATAAAATAATGAAATATTATATTACTTTATTTTATTAAAATTTTTTAGACGATTATTTAAGATTCATATTATTCATGAAAAAAAAAAACTTTCAAAATAATACATAAATTTTATAAAACAATTTAACGATTTACATAAATTTTGAATACAACTAACATATGCTAACAAGAGTGTGAACATTGTAATCGTAATAAAATACAATGATACTAAACATATTGACAACGAAGCAACAGAATGCAACTAACTCTTCTTTAAACTTATATGCAACATATTTTATATAATTTATAAAACAATGCAACAAAGATAAATAACAATAACTATGTATAGCTTTGAGTGCAACTCTCTATGAATTTCAACATAAACGAATACGACGACGACGACGAGCATGCATAAGTATTGACATTGACAAGTGATAGATTGAAATTGAGTTGAACTTTTTTTTGTTGTTTGCCAACAACTACTGGATGCTGTTACATATTGCAGCAATTGAAGTTATTTGTACTTATTTTGAAATCATATAAAACACATGTTACTATATACACATGAACATAAATGCACACACACATATAGTTTTCACAAAACTCTGCTATTTGTAATAGAAGCAGCGACATTTGAATATCAGATCTTTTACATTGCTAGCTGGCATATGTGGATGCAACAATAGAAGCTGCTGCAGCAACTGGTATTGTGTTCGACGACTACAATACGTTTAAACTGCACACAATGCTCTATGAAACCAATCACTGCAATTCTCAATAGAAATTTGTCTTGTGACAGATTTGAATGACAGCACTCTTTAGTTTAGTTTGGCGTTGTTTGTAGTTTTTTTTCGTTTTGTTTCTTCAGAATTTTCCTCAATGAACTGTGTGTATTTGTTAGTTAAAGCAAATGAATTGTAAAGCAAATGTTGAAGAGGAAATTTGGAAAATATGTATTGTTTGTCTATCGGTTTTGTATTGTAGTATTATTTTTTTTATTTTTTGTAATTTGTTATTTTATGTTCATGCCACTAAAGATATTCTTGACAGTTTTTATTAAATAAATTTCGTATAGAAACTAACAAGAAGGCTCAAAGAGACTTGGCCTTTAATGTGTTGTTTCTAGATAACGTGTGAGTAGTTTGAGTTAAAATTTTACTTGTATTTTGTTTTTGTTACAATAACAAAATACAAGTAAAATTTGTGCTCAAACTACTCGCTCGTTATCTAGAAACAACACATAAGTCTTAATATCAGACGAAAAAAATAATAAATCAATTCATCGAAGCTTTAGGAAATTTGTTTGTTCCTAGAGTCTTTGAAAGCTTCAAGAAAAAATGTGAATAAAACAGTAATTTTAAAAATTTAACCCCAGAGTATTAGTTAGTTAGTTAGTTAGTTAGTTAGTTAGTTAGTTAGTTAGTTAGTTAGTTAGTTAGTTAGTTAGTTAGTTAGTTAGTTAGTTAGTTAGTTAGTTAGTTAGTTAGTTAGTTAGTTAGTTAGTTAGTTAGTTAGTTAGTTAGTTAGTTAGTTAGTTAGTTAGTAGTTAGTTAGTTAGTTAGTAGTTAGTTAGTTAGTTAGTTAGTTAGTTAGTTAGTTAGTTAGTTAGTTAGTTAGTTAGTTAGTTAGTTAGTTAGTTAGTTAGTTAGTTAGTTAGTTAGTTAGTTAGTTAGTTAGTTAGTTAGTTAGTTAGTTAGTAGTTAGTTAGTTAGTTAGTTAGTTAGTTAGTTAGTTAGTTAGTTAGTTAGTTAGTTAGTTAGTTAGTAGTTAGTTAGTTAGTAGTTAGTTAGTTAGTTAGTTAGTTAGTTAGTAGTTAGTTAGTTAGTTAGTTAGTTAGTTAGTTAGTTAGTTAGTTAGTAGTTAGTTAGTTAGTTAGTTAGTTAGTTAGTTAGTTAGTAGTTAGTTAGTTAGTTAGTAGTTAGTTAGTTAGTTAGTTAGTTAGTTAGTTAGTTAGTTAGTTAGTTAGTTAGTTAGTTAGTAGTTAGTTAGTTAGTTAGTTAGTTAGTAGTTAGTTAGTTAGTTAGTTAGTTAGTTAGTTAGTTAGTTAGTTAGTTAGTTAGTTAGTTAGTTAGTTAGTTAGTTAGTTAGTTAGTTAGTTAGTTAGTTAGTTAGTTAGTTAGTTAGTTAGTTAGTTAGTTAGTTAGTTAGTTAGTTAGTTAGTAGTTAGTAGTTAGTTAGTTAGTAGTTAGTAGTAGTTAGTTAGTTAGTTAGTTAGTTAGTTAGTTAGTTAGTTAGTTAGTTAGTTAGTAGTAGTAGTTAGTTAGTTAGTTAGTTAGTTAGTTAGTTAGTTAGTTAGTTAGTTAGTTAGTTAGTTAGTTAGTTAGTTAGTTAGTTAGTTAGTTAGTTAGTAGTTAGTTAGTTAGTTAGTTAGTTAGTTAGTTAGTTAGTTAGTTAGTTAGTTAGTTAGTTAGTAGTTAGTTAGTTAGTTGTTAGTTAGTTAGTTAGTTAGTTAGTTAGTTAGTTAGTTAGTAGTTAGTTAGTTAGTTAGTTAGTTAGTTAGTAGTTAGTAGTAGTTAGTTAGTTAGTTAGTTAGTTAGTTAGTTAGTTAGTTAGTTAGTTAGTTAGTAGTAGTTAGTTAGTTAGTTAGTTAGTTAGTTAGTTAGTTAGTTAGTTAGTTAGTTAGTTAGTTAGTTAGTTAGTTAGTTTTAGATTTTCCCCTTTAATCTTGAAGTCGATGACAAAACACTCCTTTCTTTTAAGGCCCCCTAAAACTGTTTTTCTTTATTTACACAAATGCATGCATGATAAGAATGTAATTGAAAATTTAGTTTCCAAAAAAAGGAAACTGAACTAAAAATGTTTCCTATGTTTAATCTACTTTAGTTTTTCCTCTATTTTCCACTTATAAAGGAACAAGAAACATGTGTAGAGTCAGTTACACTTGAATGTTTTGCATTTTCAAACATGATTTTCTTAGTATTTTTTCTTTTTATCATTAAAACAGTTTCAGTTTTTTCCTTATAATATGCAGTAAATTTTAAGAAAAACTCAAATATTTTACTTTCAACTAAATTGGATTCTTGCCTTAACTTAAGTAAAAGAAACTAAAGGAGTATAGAAGGAAGTAATAAGAAAAAGTTTCAAAGTACTAGTGGTATTTTAAGGTTTAAAAGCTGGAAAAAAGAACTTAGTAGAAAAAATGAAAAAATACGCGTAAATTTTGACCGCAATGTAAACAATGGCTGTTGAAAATGCAACATTTATTAGTTAGAGACTTTTTGTACTTTAACTATTTGAAAATTGTGTATAAAATGTCTACGTAAAATGTTTAAAAATGATTCGGCTGTTTGGATAAGCTAAATCGTTCTTCAAGATCACTCATCTCTCAGGATCACTGCTTTTGCCTAATTCTTCCTTTGTTATTTACACAAATCCCTCATTTTTAGGTTATATATCCAATTTCTAATAAATTAAAATATTGGTCGTAGATTCATAGAAGTATTCATATTCTTAGAGGGGATGGCCATAGAGCATAAGGATCAGTCTACCCTACCCATTCCTACATCACCCCTCTTTATTGTTGAGTTATCATTATAAAAATTAGCTATAAATATAGAAGCGAAAATCAATAGGAGTTCATTTTAATAAATATTTAAGATCTGGGCGTAAATTTTCTACTTTTGGTAATTTCATTCATATACCTATGAACCTACCTTATATTACTGATTTTATTTTAATTTGTTTTATATACATAACACTAAAAAGCAACTAGAAATTTTTATAGACTTTCTCTGAGACTGCGGTGTTTTCCACAGTTTTATTTTTCTTCACCAGCAATCTCATTAAGAGTTGGTTTCTTATGCCTTTCTCCTATTTTAATCTTGTTGTCGACTTGGATTTCGTTTTTTTCATCATATTTTATATAAATGTTTGTCTGACTTGCTTTCATTGTCTGCGATTGTTTGTAGAATTGTATGTGTGTTTAATATGCTAATGTGTTGGTTTCATTTCCTTTTTACGGCTTTGTTTCCGTCTTAAGTGAATTAAATGTCTTAGTTTAAGCTTTATTTGCGTAACTTCAAGTCTATTCTCTTTGGTGTCATTATAAAGCTTAATTTTAAACTTTTTGTTTTTCAATTGCTAGATAATACTATGTCTGATGAATAAGATTAAAAATAAAATGATCCTTATCGATTCCAAGACAGTCTCATTTTGTCCGTCTATTCCAATTGAAATGCAAACCTAATCCGTATTTTCTATTTTAAGGGTTAAATTACCTTTATTTGTAGAAAATCCTTTTTTAATCTAACAAAATTTAAATTTTATCAAAAACAGAGAAAAAGTACCAAATACATGTTCAATTTCCCTAAACGTTGAAATGCAATTACATTAAATATTTTAGACACAAACAGTTAAAAATAAAACAAACAAAAAATCATTTTTATTGATACAGATTTAAATTTGTTAGTCGAACCTTCAAGCTCTGTAAACAATAAAAATGTTATTGATTTTTGTGACATCAACAACAACAACTACTAATATTTCAAAAATGCAACAGCAATAACAGCAACAAAAATAACTTAATAAAACAAGCGGCTTAACAAATATTTCAATAAAATAGAAAAATATTTCATCGGGTTTTTTTTTCGAATCTTTAACTAGTTTTTATAATTTAAATGAATATAAGTAAAATTGACTGTGTGCATATTTTATATATAAATAAATTGTGGAAAAAAAAAGAAGAATTAAAAATTTCAAACACATTCATACACATAAAGATACAGCTACAAACATATAACTCTCATTTATATTAAAAAAGGCAAAACTCAAAATTTAGGAGTTTTGAACTCAGTACTTCATGGCAAAAGCCACAATTTGTGCAAAATAATTTAAACTAATTTTTAAAATTCACTGAAGTTTGTTTCAGAAATTCGTTTCTTTTTTTTAGAGTTCTTACAGTTTTGCTGTAAACGAGCGAAATGTTTGTGTGAAAAAACAACTAGTAGTTATTTAAATAAAAACAGCTATTGTATTTATTTTATATGGTAGTATAACAACAAAAACAATAGTAAAAATTTATATAAAAAATAAAATTGCTAAAAAGTAGTAAAAATAATATTTTGTCTCAATGTTTGTTTTAATACTTTTTTAATATTGAATTTTGTGTACTGTGACAGGGGGACATAAAACACTTCATACAAACGGGAAAAATGTGCCTTAAGAGGTGCGAATAGAAGAGCGGGAAGGGGAAAGGGGACTCGTGGTGGGGACGGGAGGGAAGGGGAGAGAAGAGGAAAAGAAAGGGCACAGGCACACGAATTAAGGAGCAGCGAGCGAGCGAGCGAGCGAGAGCGAGAGAGAGCGAGAGCGAGCGAGCGAGCGAGAGAGAGCGAGCGAGCGAGCGAGAGAGAGAGCGAGCGAGCGAGCGAGCGAGCGAGCGAGCGAGCGAGAGAGCGAGCGAGGAGCGAGCGAGCGAGCGAGCGAGCGAGCGAGCGAGCGAGCGAGAGAGCGAGGAGCGAGCGAGCGAGCGAGCGAGCGAGCGAGCGAGCGAGCGAGCGAGCGAGCGAGCGAGCGAGCGAGCGAGAGAGCGAGCGAGCGCGAGCGAGCAGCGAGCGAGCGAGCGAGCGAGCGAGCGAGCGAGCGAGCGAGCGAGCGAGCGAGCGAGCGAGCGAGCGAGCGAGCGAGCGAGCGAGCGAGCGAGCGAGGAGCGAGCGAGCGAGCGAGCGAGCGAGCGAGCGAGCGAGAGAGCGAGCGAGCGAGCGAGCGAGCGAGCGAGCGAGCGAGCGAGCGAGCGAGCGAGAGAGCGAGCGAGCGAGCGAGCGAGCGAGCGAGCGAGCGAGAGCGAGCGAGCGAGCGAGCGAGCGAGCGAGCGAGCGAGCGAGCAGCGAGCGAGCGAGCGAGCGAGCGAGCGAGCGAGCGAGCGAGCGAGCGAGCGAGCGAGCAGGAGCGAGCGAGCGAGCGAGCGAGCGAGCGAGCGAGCGAGCGAGCGAGCGAGCGAGCGAGCGAGCGAGCGAGCGAGCGAGCGAGCGAGCGAGCGAGCGAGCGAGCGAGCGAGCGAGCGAGCGAGCGAGCGAGCGAGCGAGCGAGCGAGCGAGCGAGCGAGCGAGCGAGCGAGCGAGCGAGCGAGCGAGCGAGCGAGCGAGCGAGCGAGCGAGCGAGCGAGCGAGCGAGCGAGCGAGCGAGCGAGCGAGCGAGCGAGCGAGCGAGCGAGCGAGCGAGCGAGCGAGCGAGCGATGCGAGCGAGCGAGCGAGCGAGCGAGAGAGGCGGGAGCGAGCGAGCGAGCGAGCGAGCGAGCGAGCGAGCGAGCGAGCGAGCGAGCGAGCGAGCGAGCGACGAGCGAGCGAGCGAGCGAGGGCTTGAGCGAGCGAGCGAGCGAGAGGAGCAGCAGAGCGAGCGAGCGAGCGAGCTGAGCGAGCGAGCGAGAGCGAGCGAGAGAGCGAGCGAGGAGCGAGCGAGCGAGCGAGCGAGCGAGCGAGCGAGCGAGCGAGGAGCGAGCGAGCGAGCGAGCGAGCGAGCGAGCGAGCGAGCGAGCGAGCGAGCGAGCGAGCGAGCGAGCGAGCGAGCGAGCGAGGTCGAGTCGAGCGAGTCGAGGCGAGCGAGCGAGCGAGCGAGCTGAGCGAGCGAGATAGCGAGCGAGAGAGATAGAGCAGAGAGCGCTCGAGCGAGCGAGGAGAGCGAGCGAGCGAGCGAGGAGCGAGCGAGCGAGCGAGCTAGCGAGCGAGCGAGCGAGGAGCGAGCGAGCGAGCGAGCGAGCGAGCGAGCAGCGAGCGAGCGAGCAGCGAGGATCTAGCTAGCGAGCTAGTATAGATATCTAGAGATCTATCTATCTATCTATTATCGATTAGATCTATCTATCTATCTATCTATCTATCTATCTATCTATCTATCTATCTATCTATCTATCTATTAACCCTAAAAAATACTTCACGGCTCTGAGTTGGCAAGAATATAAAACTTTTTGGAACTTTTTTTTTGGTACGTTTTTCAAGTAGTACTTTAGGATTATGATACATTCTAAAGTTTATATGAATTTTCATATAAAAATTTCTTCCACACACCTTTGGTAAATAATTATGAATAAAATCCTTAGCCGCTTATTTATGAACAAGATTTTATTCTATAAAAGGTTAAAAAAATAAATTTTAATTTAAAACCCATTTTAAAATAAAAATTTGTTTATGAATAAGGTCTTTTTTAGTGGCAATCTTGTAAACATAATTATTTTCACACTGTATCTGTTTGGTTAGTTATTTTTTGCCCAAACATGCCTGTTTGTATGCAATAATATTTAATTCATGCAATTTTTAACAAATATTTGAGGATATTTTTCGCTATAGGTATAATATGAATTGTTCTCTTTTACCTTATTTTTTTGTTAACACACACACAAAGTGTATTTGTGTGTTTCAGTATTTTGTTGTTAACAAATGTTGTTAAACCAATGATGCTTTAACATAATAAAAGCCTTACACAGACATATAGAGCGCGAAAAAACTGCATGGACCTATTGCCTGATAATAAACAAAAACAAGCATATTCACACTAAGGCCAATGGTATACAAACAATACATAGGTTTATGTTTTTTTACTAACTGAAAATAGTTATAGTCAGGACAACCAGGGTCAGAGGATAAAAATATTTAAAAACTCCTAAAAACAAAACAGAAAATTTTTGTACTAAAGCTTAACGGCTGCAACAACTTTTACTGTCAGAAAAAAAATAAATAAACACACACTTGCACACAATCAGTAAAACATAAAAAAGTAGTTGAAAGAAAAAAAAGAATAAACTGCAAACAAAAATATCATTCATTGGCTTCCATTCGAAAACAGAAAACGTACATAGATTTGGCATGAGTGTTGGTATATGTGTAGCATTAAAACCCAGTAGATATAAAAGTAAAAAATATCCATCTATCTAACTACTAGTGGAACTAAGTTCCATGAACAGTAGGGCACTCATAACAAAACTTGCCTATGTTGCTAACGTAACTTGCATACTGTTGCATTCGCCAACTGTATACACTTTTCTGTGTATTTGAACAGAGAAAAAACATTTTAAAAAGTTTGAATAATACAGGAAACTCGTACAAACAAAATGATTGCAATAATGACGATGATAATAAAAATAATAAATACTGCTAGTATGACTATGATTTAAGTAAATACCAAACAACAATAAAAAAGTAAATAATAAAGAAAAAAACTTTAGAACATTAAACGGAAAACATTAAACTATAAATATTATACAGAGGCGTAGAGGGAATATGAAATAATGTCGTAATGAGAGGAACATCACACATTCTGCTAGTCTATCAGAAACTCTGAACACAAAATAAGATGCCGATAAATAATAACACTCACAATAGATATTAACTAGCATGGATCAAAAAAAAATAATAGTCAGACCTACCTATAGATCCTTAAAAAAGATTTAACCTATTCAATTGCCTTCAATTGCCAATATATAGAGCGTTATTTAAGGAACTACAGCTGATTTTAGGATTTTCATATTCAAATCGATTTTTGGTGGGAAATATGAGTGATCACAGATTTTCACTATTTTCTCAATCGGAGCGTTATTTAAGAAACTACAGCCGATTTTAGGTTTTCGTTATAAAAATTGATTTTTGATTGGGAAATATAAGTGATCACAGATTTTCACTATATCCTCAATTGGAGCGTTATTTAAGAAACTACAGCCGATTATAAGTTTTCTATATGAAAATCGATTTTTAGTGGGAAATATGAGTGATCACAGATTTTCTCTATTTTCTCAATTGAAGCATTATTTAAGAAACTACAGCCGATTTTAGGTTTTTCATATAAAAATCGATTTTTGGTGGGAAATATGAGTGATCACAGATTTTCACTATTTTCTCAATTGAAGCGTTATTTAAGAAACTACAGCCGATTTTAGGTTTTTCATATAAAAATCGATTTTTGGTGAGAATGAGTGATCGCAGTTTTTCACTATTTTCTCAATTGGAGCGTTATTTAAGAAACTACAGCCGATTTTAGGTTCTCATGTAAAAATCGATTTTTAGAGGGAAATATAAATGATCACAGATTTTCACTATTTTCTCAATTGGAGCGTTATTTAAGAAACTACAGCCGATTTTAGGTTTTTCATATAAAAATCGATTTTTGGTGGGAAATATGAGTGATCACAGATTTTCAGTATTTTCTCAATTGAAG
>NW_023996725.1:0-31593 GCF_015586225.1 Lucilia sericata
TACTACTAACTACTAACTAACTAACTAACTAACTAACTAACTAACTAACTAACTACTACTAACTAACTACTAACTAACTAACTAACTAACTAACTAACTAACTACTAACTAACTAACTAACTAACTAACTAACTAACTAACTAACTAACTAACTAACTAACTAACTAACTAACTAACTAACTAACTAACTACTAACTACTAACTAACTAACTAACTAACTAACTAACTAACTAACTAACTAACTAACTAACTAACTACTAACTAACTAACTAACTAACTAACTAACTAACTAACTAACTAACTAACTAACTAACTAACTACTAACTAACTAACTAACTACTAACTAACTACTAACTAACTAACTAACTAACTAACTAACTAACTAACTAACTAACTAACTAACTACTAACTAACTAACTAACTAACTAACTACTAACTACTAACTAACTAACTAACTAACTAACTAACTAACTAACTAACTAACTACTAACTAACTAACTACTAACTAACTAACTAACTAACTAACTAACTAACTAACTAACTAACTAACTACTAACTAACTAACTAACTAACTAACTAACTAACTAACTAACTAACTAACTAACTAACTAACTAACTAACTAACTAACTAACTAACTACTAACTAACTAACTAACTAACTAACTAACTACTAACTAACTAACTAACTAACTAACTAACTAACTACTAACTAACTAACTAACTAACTAACTAACTAACTAACTAACTAACTAACTAACTACTAACTAACTAACTAACTAACTAACTAACTAACTAACTAACTAACTAACTAACTAACTAACTACTAACTAACTAACTAACTAACTAACTACTAACTAACTAACTAACTAACTAACTAACTAACTAACTAACTAACTAACTAACTAACTAACTAACTAACTAACTAACTAACTAACTAACTAACTAACTAACTAACTAACTAACTAACTAACTAACTAACTAACTAACTAACTAACTAACTAACTAACTAACTAACTAACTACTAACTAACTAACTACTAACTAACTAACTAACTAACTAACTAACTAACTAACTAACTAACTAACTAACTAACTAACTAACTAACTAACTAACTAACTAACTACCTACCTAACTAACTAACTAACTAACTAACTAACTAACTAACTAACTACCTAACTAACTAACTAACTAACTAACTAACTAACTCCAAAAAGGCCACCTCTTCTCTTAAAAAATTATTCAGATTCATATAAAACAAATATGTATGTAATTTTACTAGAAGCTTCAAAAAGCTTTTTAAAAGTCGCACAATTTCATTTCAAGTTTAAATGAGCTTTAAAGCAACAAAAAAATCAAAACATCACTTACCTTAAACAAATTTGTCACAATAAACATGTTTCATACATCTAGCAACATGTATAAGCAGCATTTGTAAAAACAACAACAGCAACATAACAATATTCTCTCCCACTTGCACTCTCACTTGCATTGCTTTTTTTCTTCATACAAACAACAACCGGCTTTAAAATTTACATTACTTTTTTGTAGATAACTTTACACACTTTTTTCACTTATTAAATAAACACTTTTCTAAAATATTTTTATATAAATTTGTTAAGCAACATTTAAATTATAATTTAATGCAAAAATATTTTATTTTAGGCTATTAATTAACACATTAGATTAATTATAATACGTAACAAATCACTTTACAGCCGACCACTTTAAAAATTCTTGCAAACTAAAGAAGAATGGCAAATAACTAGAGAAGTAGTAATTGATGTTGTTGTTATTTTTGTTATACTAAAAGTAAATAAAAAGCAACATGTTAATAGTGTTGGGCAAATAAGTAAATGGTACTTTTTGGGTAAATAAGAAAGGCAGAGGCATATTTATTAATAAAATATTATTTTATGCGAAAATAAAGTAAATACATATTTTCATTATAATATTTCGTTAATTTAGAGAAGTTGGTGTCTATTTATTATGGTAAAAAGTTTTTGGAGATTTTCTAAATATTTTTTAATTTTATAGGTAATTTGTTGAATATTTTATGTTTTTAACTTTGACTTAAACCACTTTCAAAATTAATGATTCAATTAAGAGTTTTAATAAAATTAAAAGTGAAATTTTTAACATAATATTGTGGTAACTAAAACCTTTAAAATACAACTCTGTTGTTTAGTAACTAACTTAATAAGGGTTTCAATTAGCTATTTTCCAAAAAGGTTACCAAGCAACTAAAAACTAATACTAACTAAACAACCACCAACTTAACAAATATTTACTACTAACTAGGTATAACATTTGCATTACAAACAATAACAAGTTAAATAATAATAAACAAACTAAATTTCAGACTAAAATCCTCTTTTCATAGAAAACTAACAAGTCATAAATACTTACCAAAAAAAAAATTAAATAGAAAAACCTCATACAAAGTAGATTGGCAGGAAGCAGTATACTATACTGCAAAAAATTATTTCAACAAGATATTTAATTAACACTGAAAATGATTGTAATGACAATTAATGAACTAAATGGGTTTAACTTTGTGTAAATATACATTACGTTGTTGCTGCTGCTGTTGTAATAGAAAACCACAAAATAGGTAAATTGGGGAAAGAAAATAAATACGATTTTATGATTGAAAAAATAAACTAAATACTATTTTTCATTTCACTGCCATTCGAAATGCAAAATATGTTTTGTAGTATATCTAAATAAATGATTCTTTTATTTGATTTTCCTCATATTTTAGTGTTGGCATTGTTCCAGATAAAAAATTAAAATTTTTGTTACTGGGTTTGAGTGGCAGTGGAAAAACCGAAATTGCTCATTATTTGTCGAAAACACAGCGTCTAGACTACGATTCAACAAATGGTGTACATAATTACAATTTTAAGCTAATGGAAGCAATGTGTTCACTAACGGAAGTTGGTGGCAGTGATGATATGCAAAGGATATGGCATCATTATTATGTGGGAGTAAGTAAATAATTTTAACAGAAAATTTGGTATCAAAATTAAAAGTACAGTAATATTTTTCCTCAACAGAGTTTTGTCTAATATATAGTCTAGTCTATAGTATGTCTTATCTAGTCTATAGTAATAGTCTATAGTCTAGTCTATAGTCTAGTCTATAGTCTAGTCTATAGTCCTAGGCTCATAGTCCTAGGTCTATAGTCTAGTCCTATAGTCTAGTCCTATAGTCCTAGTCCTATAGTCTAGTCTTATATTCCTAGTCTATAGTCTAGTCTATAGTCTAGTCTATAGTACCTAGTCTAATAGTCTAGGTCTATAGTCTAGTCTATAAGGCTAGTCTATAGTCTAGGCTAATAGTCTAGTCGATAGTCTAGTCCTATAGTCTAGTCCTATAGTCTAAGTCTATAGTCCTAGTCCTATCTATCTAGTCTATAGTCTAGTCTTAGTCTAGTTATAGTCTAGTCTATGAGTCTAGTCTACGTAGTCTTAGTCTATAGTCTAGTCTAGTCTAGTCTATAGTCTAGTCATAGTCTAGTCTATAGGTCTAGTCTATAGTCTAGTCTATAGTCTAGTCTATAGTCTAGTCTATAGTCTAGTCTATAGTCTTAGTCTATAGTCTAGTCTATAGTCTAGTCTATAGTCTAGTCTATGTCTAGTCTATAGTCTAGTCTATAGTCTAGTCTATAGTCTAGTCTATAGTCTAGTCTATAGTCTAGTCTATAGTCTAGTCTATAGTCTAGTCTATAGTCTAGTCTATAGTCTAGTCATAGTCTAGTCTATAGTCTAGTCTATAGTCTAGTCTATAGTCTAGTCTATAGTCTAGTCTATAGTCTAGTCTATAGTTAGTTATAGTCTAGTCTATAGTCTAGTCTAAGTATAGTCTAGTCTGTAGTCTAGTCTATAGTCTAGTCTATAGTCTAGTCTATAGTCTAGTCTATATTCTAGTCTAAGTATAGTCTAGTCTGTAGTCTAGTCTTTAGTCTAGTCTATAGTCTAGTCTATAGTCAGGTCTATAGTCAAGTCTATAGTCTAGTTTAAGTCTAGTCTATACTTAAGATTTTTGATGGTTCCAATAATTCATGTTAAATGTATTAATATTAATAATTTTATATGATTATTTTAAATCTTATAACTTTTCATAAAAATTCTTTTACAAACCCCCTTTTTTATCACAGACTATGGGCATCATTTATTGTTTCGATATGTCCTCGAAATACGACGATATAAAGAAATCATTTAAACTACTGCAAAATGTATTGAAAAATCCATACATAATGGCTAAACCCATTTTATTGGTGGCCACGAAAGCAGACTTAGCCGATGAAAGTATACAATTGTATGACATTGAAAACACATTCAGCATACAAAAAATGGCTGTATCCTATGGTAGCAGTATAAAAATGTGTTGCTATGACCCTAGAACAGAACAAAAGGATGCAAATATGAACATAAACTTGAAATCAGGAATGCAGTGGTTGGTTTCTTATCTTTTAAATAATTACAATGTACTACATATGCGCTTAAACTGTGATAAAAATATGCAGGTTTGTAAAATCTTAAGAAGAATTTATATTTAAGAATTATTTTTTATTTTTCATTGCAGACTTGGGAACAACAACGCAACAGACTGGTGGCAGAGGGTAAATTAAATTTCAAAAAATATGAACGTTTTCCCAAGTCCTCCAGTCGCCAAAAGTTGTGGCGTTTATCCCGCAAACGCTTAAGACGCAGTCTTATGAGACCACGCACAGCTCCGCCAAAGATTTGTAGCATTTCCACCATACAACAACAATCAACAGTAGTGTTAAAAGATTCTACTTCCTCTAATATAACAAACGATACTTCTAGCAAAGTGCCAAATGGTAAAGTGAAATTCTGCAGTGATGAAGTGGAGCATACAAATGTTTAGGATTTACATTTTTGAAAACATACGGAATTAAAAAAGAGCCATTTATTTATTAATAAAAAGTCATAAAATTTAATAAGAATTTAAGAAATTAATATAATGAAATTTCTATTTTTTAGCAAATATTAAAATCTAATATGGCAATGCCTAACTAATAGGATATCGTATGTTGATAACAGTTAAGCTGTAAATGTATGATGTATGTATGTTTGAGTTAGATTATGTTAACTGTGGTTTGTGTCTTTGATATCAAAGGACATTTTAACATTAGTACAGTTTATGTTATATTACAAGATGCGTTAAAAGGATATGAAATATTTTCTTTAAAGCTTAATTTTTGAAACACTTTAAATGATAAGAGGGATATAATGCAATATTTTGACGTAAGTCGAGTACAATATTTAAAGAGCTTTTTGCGACAACGAATTGTTGCGATGTTGATAACGTTGCGTTGTCAACATTGCATAGTATTGTTGTACGTATTTACATACTTGACAACGGATGTTATTGAAAAATTTGGTGTCAATTTGGTACCAGACGTGTATATTTATTTTTCCCTCTGTGTACATATACAGTGATGGAAAAAATAATAGAAATGACCTTATTTTACGCTAGAAAATAATTTTTCTGAAGAATTATTCGTTAGAATTTTATGTTTTGTATCTTAAATAAAAGGTATTTAACACTACTTTCTTATGATATATAGAGTTTACAGGTTTTTTTGCTGCATCGAATTTTTTTGGTATTTAAAATATTTAGCATTGGAAAAAATAATACAAACGATTCATAGTATTACTGGAGACATAAGCTGAAATTTCTTAAACGACGTTTTTGTACTTATTTAAAAAATTTTAATAGTAATTGATATTCCCAATATCAAAATATACTGTTTCCTCGGTTCTTTATGTTAACGGGTGCTTTTTTCAACGCCTTGTTGACCATATGAGCTCTGACGGCTGAATTGGAGCCACGACTTTAAAATTTTCTTAAATAAAAAGTTAAAACAGTGAAAGAAATTGCTTAACATTTTCAAATTATTTAAAGAATTAGTTCTTGAAAAGATTTCGATCCGAAGAAGTTTTGAATCCGTTTACAGATAATGATAATCCACCGATTTTAGACCCAGATTTTGAGCAATATTTCACATTTTGGCAAATCAACCCGTTCTTGGTGGTTAAAAAGGGGCTTACATATTAAAGTATCTTGATGGAAAGGTAAAATAAGTTGAATTTAAAACTAAAATTTCAAGAAATGTAAAAATTTCGAAAATTAATTTTAAATTTAGGTATAGTACTGTTTGGGAATTAATACTAGTATATAGACCCAATACGATCTATTGCGAAAAATAAAACAGAATGTTTTTAAATGAGGAAAATAAAATTTGTTTATATTTAATTACCTTTTCTAAAATCTAATACGTTTATTTTTTGAAAAAATATTACAAAGAATATCTTTCTGATGTTTTTATATAATAGGGTTATATTTAAAAAAAAAAAAATTTTAAAATAAATACAAAACGCAGTTTAATAAATCTCAGCATGTGTCCCCAGTGTAATACTGTGAATCGTTTCTATTATTTTTTCCAATGCCAATTTTTTTTTAGTTCAATAAAATGCGATGTAGCAAAAAAACTTAAAAATTCCATATATCATAGCAAAGTAGACTTAAATACCATTTATTTAAGATACAAATCATCGAATTCTAACTGGTAGTTTTTGAGAAAATACAGTTTTCATCACAAAATAAAGTCGTTTCTATTATTTTTTCCACCACTGTATGTATTTTAATGAAATTTTTCGTTAGCTCCTATTTCTTTATGAAACACATTTGTATCTCCAAAAATACTTGTGTTAAACAAGTAAAACTTATATGTACATATGTATATTCGCCTTAATAGCATTGAACTGGTGCCAAAAGTGGGTCGATGATGTCGCAGACTTAAAAACCGCAACAAACGGTAATTTTTGGACCCATGTGTAACCTCTTAATTTTTCCAGGCTTTGTTGATCTGTTGATTGTTTCTAGATCTAAATATTTCACGAATGTTTGGACGATATTAGCATTAATAATGTGGATCTAAATATTTCACGAATGTTTGGACGATATTAGCATTAAGAATGTGGATTATTTTCGGATAATTCTCATAGCATGAGCGCGTCACCCCTTGTAAAAGCGGGTAATTTCGGAAACCACATATCTCCTAAACTAAAAAAGGTGCAGCAAAGCCTTAATACTTAAAATCTGAATAAAATCCTGTATGACCAAAATATCCAACTTTGACCGCCTCTAAGCCCGGAAGTTCTTGACCGATAGAGCTGAAAATTTGTGTTGGGTCACTTGACACGAAATTGCCCATATAAGTATTGGATTACAATTTTTTATGTGTTCTATTTTTTAATAACACATTTGCACATGAATGGTATAATAAACAGATGCAAAGAGAGATCCTTATATCCTTAGAATCTACTAAAGAAAAATCTGCTTTTAGAAAATTTCTATACTACTTATTTAGTTTTTCGATTAATAAACTTGTAAGTTAGTTTTAAAAGTGATTTTTATTTCAAGTGAAATACGACTCAATGCCCGGAACAACTTTTCGAAAACTCGAGCACACAAATTCACCAGCACATTCCCATTCTATATTGGCCCGTAACTACACTGTTAACCGGCTCAGTGATTTAATGTGACCCTAAGAAAAAAAAGACAAAAGTGGTAAAATCGCGAGCCGAACATGAACTTCAACAATCCGATTTAATCGTATTTTATATTGCACAAGTTCATAGCATTGAGCTGGTATCGAAAATAATCCGATCTCAAGGCTCTTCCAATACATAAAAGTGGACAATGACGTCACCAACAAAAAGAAACATTCAGAATTTAGAATCAATAAAATCTGACAATCCCCAAACCACAACGAAATTAAAATATTCTGCGTTAGCTCGTCATCTCAAGTTTTCAAGACATTGCTTATTGCACTAAGAATGTGGATTAGGTACTTCCGAATAATTCGCATAATATCCGTCTTTAACGGCACCCAAAAGAAAACGTCTAATGGGACTGAATCTAAGGTTGACAACGGTCTTCACCAAGACAGTGGAACGTATTGTTTAATGACTATTGAGGCATTCTGCTGAAACCAAAGCTGAGTAGCTGATAAGTACAAAAAAGGTAGCCTGTACGTACTAGATAGACCTTAAAAAAACTCGAATTATATTACAGACGATGGTCGAGAAGAATTCCAAATCTTTATATACAAATCAATTATTCAAGAATTCTTGTCAGTAGAATTTTTGGAAATTCATAATTTCTTTCCCTACAGATTTTAAGAATTCCCATACACAAGTCTCTCCAAAAAATATATTGGACCAATCACTCATTATTTTTGAAAAGAAACTTTATGAAATCGAAAATCGCATCTCAGATTCCGAACATATATGTACATATAAATACATATGTATATACACCTACATACATTCATACATACATATGTACATTGTACCTACATATGTATAATGAAATGCATAACTTATAGAAAATCCTATTTGCTTGCTGTATGTCATGCAGATTTAATGCTCGTGTGAATTTCAGCAACAATTTAACACCTGTTCACAGAAAACACATACATGTGCGAGAAACATGTACATATATGTTGCATAAATATATATACACACTCACATAAACATATTTACATATTAAAGTATACCCATCACACATTTAGAATGCAAACTGTTGAAAATCGTCGCAACAGCAATACTTCATAGTTGGAGGAGACCAATGTATAGTTCTCTAGATGATTGTGCTGTTCTGAAGTAAAGTTTGAGAAATCAATTTTTTTCCCAAAAAAAAAAAAAAAAAAAAAAAAAAAAAAACAGAGAGAAGACACTATCAATTATGAATTTGTGTTATATCATCGGAAAGTCCAATCTGTTAACTTTAGAATAACTGTTGAACCTTTGATATAACTTCTTCCTTCTGTATGTTCTACCCAAGTGACTTCAAGAAGTAACTTTTACATGCCTTTTGGAAGACGCTTTTATTAAAAGACTAAAAAAATTTGTAATTTTAGTGCCGTGAAAACTGATAGCATTGTTGCAACTTCTTGACCATTTCCGCTATAGAAAATACTTGCAGGGTATAACCCTCAATCTCCACACTCATACAAATTCAAACATTTAACATGTTCGCAAAAGGGCAATTGTATTTTTTGGTTGGCTGGATCAATTACACAAAACTTTTACGTCTGCGGCTTGCGGATTAATGCCAACTCTTACTTCATTCAATATTGGCATGCATAAAATCAACAATAACTACAACAACCCAAACAGCAACAACATCAATGAAAAGGTCAGTCAAATGGGCAAGACAAAGTTTCCTCGAAAAAAAAAAACAACAATACACCACACTAAATGAAAAGAAAAAGAAATGAAAACAAAGAAACACAATAAAAAAAAAACATTTGAGGTGGAAAAAAAGGGTTCACTAGCTATACCCAACTACTGGACCGAGAATGGTCATAATCTGGTCAAAAACAAGAAAAACATTTTTGTTTCAAATACTTTATTTCAATGTTTAAAACCTTGTTTGTTGTTGCTGCTGCTGCTTGTTGTTAAACGCGAATTGGCACTCAAGATATTTAATGGTTGAGTGGACAAAACAGGCATTGGAACAAATGCCAGGAACAAACCAATCAACCATTCAGCCATGTATTAATTTATATAGAGTTTGGTTTTCCTTCCACAATCGTGTGTTTAAAAACATGTTTTCTTTCGTTGTAAAAATCACACCCCTGATAACGCCCGAGTTAATTTAATGTTCATGTTATAGATGATGATTTTAATCATTTTACACAATTTTTTCTATAAGAAAAAAAAAACATTATTCTTATGGCTGAATTTGTAATGCTTATTTAGTGGTTTAGTGGAAGGGGTTGACGTTTGTGGAAGGGTTGGTTATTTTTATTGTTTGTTTTACAACTATCGAAAATTGTTAACTCACACACACACATACGCCTTTTTATGCTCCTGCTTGTAAGGGTTAAAAATCAATTGATTGATCATTTTTAAATTGTTTATTTTAGTAGAAAATTATATGCTTGCCGTTTAACCAAAGAGGAAAATAACTTAAACGGCTTAAGTGTGACTTGAAAAACAAATTATTTTTTGGCTTATGTCGTTTTGCTCGAACGTGTTTGATATTGTTTGTATAAGTTTTGTTTTTAATCAATTTGTCTTGAGCGCTAAAATTAATTGGTTTAAGGCAATGTACAAATAAACTGCTATTAACTTCTCGCGCCCACTGACTTTTTTACCATTCACCATTTGGAGTTTTTCACATACATATATGATCGTTAGTAAAGCCCCCTTCACACGAGCACACAAGTAATATGATCTGTCAAAATTTTGTGTAGAAGAGAACGGATGGGATCGTCTAAACGCAATATGTAATGAAACCATCACACATTGAGAGAAAATACGGATGGAAAATTTGACAGTCGTATGGCTCTCTTCATTTTTTGCAATGATTCAAAAAACAAGCAAGTCGCATTAGATCAGGGATGTATTTTTATGTAAACACATACAAAAAAAGTGAAACAGCTGTTCCATCTTTCTTTGTTATTGTTTTATACCAATCGTGTAAACACAAAAAATATAAATCATACTACTTTTATTCTCTTTTTTGTCATACGGATGGAATTTCATTTTACTTTTTCATTAGACTTGTCGTACGTAAAGTGTGACCGTGTGAAGGGCCCTTAAGAATTACAATATAATTTTAATTTAAAATGACTGATTTGATAAACAATCTGATTTGATAAACAATATGTATTTAATGGACTATCATCAGATCGTCGGAAGTAGATCACAATTTTATTCGAAATCGAGTCAATCGTCGCACATTGAACACCATGGTAATGTGTTCGCAAAAACTATTACTTGGAGCAAATTTGGGCTGCTGACATAATCCCAGCAAAAATTTTACGTATCGGGTAAGCATGAAAGAAATGTGAGATCTAAGTAAATACTAATTATGTTTGGGTTGAATAACAAATTATTTTTGTTTGACGACAAATAGTTTCGTTATTACCTATTTTGTTAAATGAAATAATGTGGTTGATAATGAACACTCATTACCAAGTAATGAATGAAAAAACTACTGATCTTGAACAAAAATTTCAGATTTTAAGATGTGATAGTTCCGAAGTTCTTTGAATATCAAGTAAAGGTAATACACGAAGTCAATTTCAATCAACCGTATTTTTCTATATATCAACTTCGTATGGAGAACAGAGGTGTCATCGATGTGAAATGTAAATGACCGAGAAAATTTGTCATATTTATCCAGAAAACCTAGGCCCAGTAACGTTTTGTCGGTTGATTTGACTAGTTAGTTAGTTAGTTAGTTAGTTAGTTAGTTAGATAGTTAGTTAGTTAGTTAGTTAGTTAGTTAGTTAGTTAGTTAGTTAGTTTGTTTGTTTGTTTGTTTGTTTGTTTGTTTGTTGTTTGTTGTTTGTTTGTTTGTTTGTTTGTTTGTTTGTTTGTTTGTTTGTTTGTTGTTTGTTTGTTTGTTTGTTTGTTTGTTGTTTGTTTGTTTGTTTGTTTGTTTGTTTGTTTGTTTGTTTGTTTGTTTGTTGTTTGTTTGTTTGTTTGTTGTTTGTTTGTTTGTTTGTTTGTTTGTTTGTTTGTTTGTTGTTTGTTTGTTTGTTTGTTTGTTTGTTTGTTTGTTTGTTTGTTTGTTTGTTTGTTTGTTTGTTTGTTTGTTTGTTTGTTTGTTTGTTTGTTTGTTTGTTTGTTGTTTGTTTGTTTGTTTGTTTGTTTGTTTGTTGTTTGTTGTTTGTTTGTTTGTTTGTTTGTTTGTTTGTTTGTTTGTTTGTTTGTTTGTTTGTTTGTTTGTTTGTTTGTTTGTTTGTTTGTTTGTTTGTTTGTTTGTTTGTTTGTTTGTTTGTTTGTTTGTTTGTTTGTTTGTTTGTTTGTTTGTTTGTTTGTTTGTTTGTTTGTTGTTTGTTTGTTTGTTTGTTGTTGTTTGTTTGTTTGTTTGTTTGTTTGTTTGTTTGTTTGTTTGTTTGTTTGTTTGTTTGTTTGTTTGTTTGTTTGTTTGTTTGTTTGTTTGTTTGTTTGTTTGTTTGTTTGTTTGTTTGTTGTTTGTTTGTTTGTTTGTTTGTTGTTTGTTTGTTTGTTTGTTTGTTTGTTTGTTTGTTTGTTGTTTGTTTGTTTGTTTGTTTGTTTGTTTGTTGTTTGTTTGTTTGTTTGTTTGTTTGTTTGTTTGTTTGTTTGTTTGTTTGTTTGTTTGTTTGTTTGTTTGTTTGTTGTTTCTATACATTACTTTTTAAAGTAACAGTGGCAGCCATAACCACTACTTTCATGTATCGCTAAGGATCTAACGGACTTTGTCTACAAAACTACTTCAGCGCATATTTATTTTGAAGACAGCTAATGCGATGTCCCGATGAATATCGGGAAAGGAGCCACATTTCATATACATATGTATTTCCTGTTAGCCTATTGGACTTCATCATTTGCTCTATCTAAAAGATAATTTGTGGATTACTTTTCATGTGATATGTTTTAATTGTAGAATCTATAACATTACCAAAACACACATTATTATTTCCATTATTTCATAAATACTCTCATAATCACAAGACACCACCGAAAACACACGTTTTATACTTGAAACCATAATCTACATATTGATAACTTCACGTGACGATATTCATGATATTCCATCTCTCTACTTACTTATATCTTTTCAAATAATATTTCCAACATTACACATTACATACATTGCATTTGTTGTTGTGGTTCTACAGGATAACCACAAAAACGAGCGAGAGACAGATAAAGAAAAATAAATAAAAGCATTCATACTTATTGCGTTACTTCAATGTATTTGTTGTTGCCATTTATTATTACATTTTTGCACACCCTACACTAGCGCTGCAGGGATCATAATATGTGTTTGGAGTGTAGGAAATATCAGACGATAAGTCTCACTTTTGTGTCAAAATAGGGATGTCCATCCTTCAAATTACTGCTTGCAAAGAATTGAGATACCAAACTACAGCTTGAAATCGACCTAATAGAAATGCCCTCCATGGAGGACATATGTTAATCCTGTATACAAATCTAAATTTCGGAAGTAATTCTCTTTCATACGAATTTCTTATGTGTTTTTGTATTTAGATAAAATTAAACACCTATAACTTTTACATATGATTTTTTTTCATAGATTACTTACATGTATTAAGGTATTATATAGTCGACCTAGAAGAACTACTTTCTTTCTTAGTTTGAATTGTATTTTTACAATTCGAACAAAAAGTACACTAAAAGTACAAATGATGAGACGAAAGGATGCAAAAATGTGTGAAATAAGCATCAATCATCGCTTATTCGAAATGTCATCAATCACTGTACGTTAAGACTGATACGAGTATGATGAACAGAATTGAACAGGAACAGACATATGTAGCGAATAAACGAGCGTGCATGAATTGTATGAATGCACGCGTTCAAGATGTAAAAATGTGTGAAGTTACATGAAATCGAACTAACGTCGAAAGAACAATATTTACGGGTAGATTTTAATGCTGTTTGTGGTTGATATTACGGATATAAAGGCAGTTAGCAGCACAGTTATGAAAGTAGGAAAAAGAACTAAAGAAAAATATCAAATAAAACGGCCAAATATTGGCAAGATTATCGGCAATTATACACAGAGAGAAATTGTGGAATTTGGATAGGAATTGTTTTACAAAAAATATTAAGAAAATTGTTTGTAACAAACTAGTTTGCATCATAATAAAGCAACAAACTTGTTTGGTACTCGAATTATCTGTTATCCCCATTGAACCACTTACGGAACTAGTTCTAATACGATTTCCTCAAGGGTGGCTTAAAGTTAGTATTTTTCTCTTAAAAATATTATGCAACATTTTTAAAAATAATTGAAAAAATTTGTTCAGTATTTTGCAAAATCTATATGTATGAAAACTCTAATACAATTTGTTTCCTCAGTTTCAGTTGTCGTGTTATATTATTGATAGTGTTTTGATATTAATACATTTTCTATGCGTTATTTCCCAGCAAACACTCATAACCTTTATGTAATCCTGTCACCACAAAAATACACACATTGATTTATCTCTAAAACATATTTCTAGTTATCAAAAGTTAAAAAAAATTTAGGGTGACAGGAAAAAGACCAACAATTTCTATTAAAATTTTTTCCACCAGGTTTACTGGGGTGTAAAATTAAGATTTTAATCAAGTTCTGTTATTTTTTTTAGGTTAGGAACACTCATGTTTATTTACTATCATGTATTCTTATAATACATACAGCTAATCTTTATAAAAAAATTTTAAATATTTTTCTATAAAACACAACTCAGATTTTTGTTCACTTTAATAATAATTAAAATTCTTGCTCGATTGGGGCGTTATATAAGGAACTACAGCTGATTTTGTGTTTTTTATATAAAAATCGATTTTTGGTCGAATATAGTATGAGTGATCACAGATTTTCTTTCTTTTCTTGTATTGTAGAGTTATTTACAGCCGACTTTATGTTTTCATATAAAAATCGATTTTTTGTTGAAAATATTAATGATCCGATTTTATGTTTAACATATAAAAATCGATTTTTGAACGAAAATCTGAGTAATCAGAGATTTTCATTCCTTTCTCGATTGGAGCGTTTTAATTAAATATTTTTTAATAGGTAGTAGGTATTAATTAAATTTTGAGAATTTTTTGTTTTTAAAATTGGTTATCATTTTAAAAATTCGGTATCAAATTACATACTTATTAAGTTAATAACTTAAATCAACGGGAAGTCTTTTAAATCACAACAATTCATTGTTCATTACACCAACAATATATGCCCCCACCTTTTATAAACACTTAAAAAAGTACTTTTTATTAATTTACCCAACACTACCCTACTCATCACATTGCTTTTTTATTGTTCCTTAATAGAGTGTCAATAACAACAACAACAATAACATCAATTATTACTCCACAAGTTATTTGCATTCTTCTTTAGTTTTCTAAGAAATTCTAAAGTGTTCGGTTATAAAGTGATTGATTGTCGTATTAACATCAATCTAACTCGTTAATTAGTTGCGTTTATTAAAATATTTTTGCATAAAATTATAAATTAAATGTTGCTTAACAAATTTATATAAAAATATTTATGAAAAGTATTAATTTAATTAGTGAAAAAAGTGTTTAAAAGTTGCCAAAAAATGTATGAAATTCTGCGGTTGCCGGTGTGTTGCTTTTGTTTTTTCATTCGTTTAGGATAAAAAAGAATAAAAAAAATTGAGTGCAAGTGAGAGTGCACTGAAGGGAGAAAAAAAAATAAGTAGAGCATTAGTTATTGAGTTCATGTTGTTGTTGTTATTGTTAGTAAATGTGTTTATGTTGTTTTTGCTATTACAATAAAAAGTCAAAGAGATTAAGCTAAAGGCAAATAAAAAAGGCGCAAATAATAAATGGAAGTAAATAAAAAGTAAATAAGTGTTTATATTTATTTGAAAGTAAATAGGTACAAGGTGCTTACATACAAAATGTAACACATACATACATACACACAGACTAAATAATCTTCAGTTAAAGGTAAGTGATTTAAAATACTATAATTTTATTAAGCACTTACATATCAATAGTTTATTTTCGAATAAAATTAATAAATTTTTATAAAAAAATCACTAGACATCATTAAAATATGTAGAACATTTTAGAATTCTTAAAAAATTTCCTTTTTTATAGAAAATTTTCAATAAATTTTCTTTTTTAATAGAAAAATCTTCATAAATTTTCTTTTCTTATAGAAAATTTTAGATAATTTTTTCTTTTTATAGAAAATTTTTGAAACATTTTCTTTATTTATAGAAAATTTTCGATAAATTTTACTTTTTTATAGAAAATTTTCGATAATTTTTCTCTTTTTATAGAAAATTTTAGATAGGTTTTTTTTATTTATAAAAAATTTTCGATAAATTTTTTTTTTATAGAAAAATTTCTATAAATTTTAGTTTTTCATCGAAAAATTTTTTTATAGAAAATTTTCGATATTTTTCTCTTTTTATATAAAATTGTAGATACATTTTCTTTATTTATAGAAAATGTTCGATAAATTTTCTTTTTTCATAGAAAAATTTCGATAAATTTTCTTTTCTTATAGAAAATGTTCGATAATTATTCTTTTCTTATAGAAAATTTTCGATAATTTTTCTCTTTTTATAAAAAGCTTTAGATACATTTTCTTTATTTATAGAAAATTTTCAATATATTTTCTTTTTTTAGGAAATTTTCGATATATTTTCCTTTTTATAGAAAATTTTAGATAAATTCTATTTTTATAAATATATATTTTTCGATAAATTCTCTTTTAATAGAAAATTTTCAATAATTTTTCTTTTTTTATAGAAAATTTTCGAATAATTTTCTTTCTTATAGAAACATTTCTATAAATTTTCGTTTTTCATAGAAAAATTTCGTTGTTCATCGAAAAATTTCGATAAATTTTCTTTTTTTATAGAAAATTTTCGATAATTTTTCTTTTTAAATAAAAATTTTCGATAAATTTTCTTTTCTTATAGAAAAATTTCAATAAATTTTTTTTTCTTATAGAAAATTATCGATAATTTTTCTTTTCTTATAGAAAATTTTCGATAATTTTCCTCTTTTTATAAAAAGCTTTAGATACATTTTCTTTATTTATAGAAAATTTTCAATATATGTACATATTTTCTTTTTTAGAAAATTTTCGATATATTTTTTCCTTTTTATAGCAAATTTGAGATAAATTCTTTTTTTTTAATAGATATTTTTCGATAAATTCTATTTTAATAGAAAATTTTCAATAATTTTTCTTTTTTTATAGAAAATTATCGATAAATTTTCTTTTTTTATAGAAAAATTTCGTTAAATATCTTTTTATAGAACATTTTGGATAATTTTTTTAAGTAAAATTTTCGATAAATTTTATTTTCTATAGAAAATTTTAATTTTAATAGAAATATTTTGGTAAAATTTTATTTTTAATAGAAAATTTTTGACAAAATCTTTTTTTTATAAAAAATATCTTCTTTCCGATGATAGTAGTAGTTGGAAATGATCGATTTTTGATGGATAATATGAATGATCACAGATTTTCTTTCATTTCCATATTGGAGTGTTATTTAAAGAACCACGTCCGATTTTATGTTTTGGTTGAAAATATGAGTGATCCAGATTTTCTTTAATTTCTTAATTGGAACTACAGCTGATTTTATGTTTTTCATATAAAAATATATTTTTGGTCGAAAATATGGGTGATCACAGATTTTCTTTATTTTCTCAATTTTGAGCGTTATTTAAGGAACTTTAAGATTTGTTAAAGGTATAATAATGGAAATACATATTAGTACATAGGTACTCGATTTATTGTATTTTTGGTAATGATAGGAAATACCTATTACATAAACATCCTGTTTTTAGAAATGTTTCTATAATTTTTTTATTGTTAAAAAAGAATTTCATTTTAAACATTCCCTAACAAATTGCAGTTTAAAACAACATTAACTACTTATTAACTTAACTAAAATCAACTCGGAACTTATTAAAAAATTAAATTTCATTCACTAATACACCCCACCATCCTTTAATAAATAGGTAATTACTTAAAAAAGTACCTTTTATTAACTTACCCAACACTACCCTACTCATCCCATTGTTATTTGTGTTGTTCCTAAATAGAGTGTCAATAACAAAAACAACAACATCAATTATTACTCCACAAGTTATTTGCATTCTTCTTTAGTTTTCTAAGAAATTCTAAAGTGTTCGGTTATAAAGTGATTGATTGTCGTATTAACATGAATCTAACTCGTTAATTAGTTGCGTTTATTAAAATATTTTTGCATAAAATTATAAATAAAATGTTTCTTAACAAATTTATATAAAAATATTTATGAAAAGTATTAATTTAATAAGTGAAAAAAGTGTTTAAAAGTTGCCAAAAAATGTATGCAATTCTGCGGTCGGCCGGTATGTTGCTTTTGTTTTTTCATTCGTTTAGGATAAAAAAGAATAAAAAAATTTAGTGCAAGTGAGAGTGCACTGAAGGGAGAAAAAAATATGTAGAGCATTAGTTATTGAGCTCATGTTGTTGTTGTTGTTATTGTTAGTAAATGTGTTTATGTTGTTTTTGCTATTACAATAAAAAGTCAAAGAGATTAAGTTAAAGGGAAATAAAAAAGGCGCAAATATTAAATGGAAGTAAATAAGAAGTAAAAAAGAGTTTATATTTATTTAAAAGTAAATACAAAGTGTTTACATACAAAATGTAACAACAACATACCTACATACAAAATAAATGATCTTCAATTAGTGGTAAGTGATTTAAAATAATTAAAATTTTTTTAAACAAAAAATTTCTATATTTTCTATATTTTTTTGAAAAATATTAATATTCAAGTCATTACCTAAATAGAACATTTTAGAAAAATTTTCTTTTTTTATAGAAAATTTTCGATAAATTTAATTTTTTTATAGAATATGTTCGAAAAATTTTAATTTCTTGTAGATAATGTTTTTCTTTTTTTATAGAAAATATTCGATAAATTATCTTTTCTAATAGAAAATGTTCAACAAATGTTCATTTCTTATAGAAAATTTTCGATAATTTTTTTTTTATAGAAAATTTTCGATAAATTTTCTTTTCTTATTGAAAATTTACGTAAAAATCTTCATTTCTTACAGAAATTTTTCGTTAAATTTTTATTTCTTATAGAGAATTTTCGTTAAATTTTCATTTCTTATAGAAAATGTTCAACAAATGTTCATTTCTTATAGAAAATATTCAACAAATGTTCATTTCATATAGAAAATTTTCGATAAATTATCTTTTCTAAAAGAGTTTTTGTTAAATTTTCACTTCTTATAGAAAATTTTCGATAAATTTCCTTTTCTTATAGAAAATTTACGTTAAACTTTCATTTCCTTTTTTTATAGAAAATTTTCGATAAATGTTTATTAAATATTTTTGATATTTTATAAAAAATTTATCGAAATATTTGTATATATTTTTAATACATTTTCCTTTTTTGTATAGAAAATTCCCTTTTTATAGAAAATTTTAAATAAATTTTCTGTTTTTATAGATATTTTTGGATAATTTTTTTTCTTATATAAAATTTTCTTTTTTATTGGAAAATGTTCGATATATTTTTCAATAATTTTCTTTTTATAAGTACTTTTCGATAAATTCTTTTTCTAATAAAATTTTAGACAAATTTTCTTTATTTATGCAAAATTTTAAATAAATTTTCTTTATTAATAGAAAATTTTCGATTAATTTATCTTTATTTATAGACAATTTTTGATACATTTTTCTTTATAGAAATTTGTTTATAGAAAATTTTTTTTTACAGACAATTTTCCATTTTTATAGAACATGTTAGATAAATTCACTTTATATAGATATATTTTATAGATCTTTTTAAAAGATATTTTTCGATAAATTGTCTTTTATTTTAGAATTTATAGAAAATGTTCAGTATTTTTTTATATATTTTTCGATAAATGTTATTTTTTATCAATATTTTTTTCAGGAAAATTTTCGATACGTTTTCCTTTCATATAGAAAAATTTCGACATTTTTTTCTTTTTTAAAAAAAAATTTCGACAAAATTTCCTTTTTTTAAAATTTTCTTTATTCATAGAAAATTTTTGATAAATTTTCTTTATTTATAGACAATTTCCGATACATTTTCGTGTTTATAGAAATTTGTCGAAAAATTCTCTTTATTGTATAAATAATTGTAGATAAATAAATTTCTTTTTATATATATATTTTTCGATAGATTATATTTTTATAGATTCTTTTCGATAAATTCCCTTTTGATAGATATTTTTTGATAAACACTCTTCTTATAGAAAATTTTCGATAACTGCTCTTTTTATAGAAAATTTTCGATTACTTCTCTTTATATAAAACATTTTATTTATAAAGAAAATTTTCGATAACTACTGATATGTATATCATATCCGAGATACTTTTCAATAAATTCTTTTTATATAAACATTTTTCTTTTTTTAAAGATACTTTTCTATAACTTCTCTTTTTACAGAAAATTTTTGATAATCAATCCATATAGAACATTTTCTAAATAGTCTTTTTGTATAGAAAATTTTCGGAAAAATTCTTTTTAAAGAAAATTTTTGATTTATTTTCCTTTTATAGAAAATTTTTGATAAATTCTCATTTTACAGAAAATTTTCGATAACTGTTTTTTAAACAAACTACCAAAATTTAAGTTAAAACAATACAAAATCAAATGATTCATTTGGACGCAACGGAAGACATCTGATTCCGAACACACACACATACACTCACACATATAAAGTTCCTCTTATTTTACATTCAACAATATGATGTCAAACAAACATTTAAGCATCATTAGGCGGGTGTCTAATTTAAACAAGTTTTTGCCTTCTCCACTTGATTTTGTTGGCCTTTGGAAAACAATGTGCGTTTAGGGAATAATACATTTTCTAAACTTGGTCAATATAAAGACAAACAAATATACGCACATAGTGCTTGTATCCATCGATACAAATTTGTTGTAAAGTTGTTGTGTTTTGTTCTCAACTTTTAACTACAACAACAACAGCAATACAAGTCGATTTGAAACTACCAAAGCCAATCAATGTAAATCACAGAACAGACTTTAAAACCAATTGACATTTAGGTTCAAATGACTTTATTATCGTTAAATGTACGACTATGTATCAGTAGTATAAGCTGAAACAAAGCAAATTTTATACGACTATATGGGGGATAAATACATTTTGTAGATTTGTCACTATTTATGTATGTATGTGTTGGTTGTATGTTTTTGTGTTTATTTGAATTTTGAATTTGTAAAGTGTAACGAACTTTTGGAAATTTCAAGTCAAACAAATTAACCGAAACAACAGTAGAGATAGGGAGTGAAGAAGAAAACAATAATGTTTAACCATTTCATATTGATCGATTAAAGTAAAATGTATCTCAGGGAATAGACATAAGAACCTATTTAGTATTAATTTGATGCTTATTAAAATATTTAAATATTAATGTAAACTATTTAAAATTAACTTATCTTCATAGTAGTTTCTTATGCTGGTCTGACTGTCTGGCTGGCTGATTGAGCCGGCTTCTTAAATTAACAATTGTTGCCCTTCTGTGTGTGTGTGTCTGTTAATAGAGTTGCTTCCTGTTTACCTACCTGTACGGTAGTCATTATCATTTGTTGTTAATGAGTTGCCTGACATTAAATATTGTATATGTTTGTACCGTTTGCTTGAAGTGCATCTTAGTGTGGAGTATGAATCATTTGAGATTTTAAAGAAAAACTTCATTTTGATGAAATCTTTGTTTGTAGTGTTCTAGACATTAATTGGTCTGTGTTTAGTGTTCATGTTTAGCAAGGGTAAAGAATGAAATAATATAGATACTATATGTGGACTACTTTATAATTTTAAAACATACTAAACATTTATATGAAGAGTAATTGTGACTTACTTTGTATCGCAGAGCTATGTCCCCTATCACTAGTTTTACTAGGGAACATAAAAGTACTACAATGTGCTGTTGTCCTAACCCTCTCCTATACGTGTTACCCCATTATATGTCCCCATGGTTCCCGTGTCCATCAGATCAATTTTTCTGACCAAAGTCGGATATTTATGAATAAGAGTGTTTAAAAATTTTGTTGTTGTAACAGTTCGACTGTGGCCTATAGTTTTTTCCTGAGGAAAAAACTTTCGTTTGATACAGCTGTCGCTATGTTGACAATCTTTGACCGAGTATGACTCGGGTCGTTCCGGAGCGAAGATCCAATTGTCATGGGAATGTCAAAAACGTTTAAAGATGTGTGTGTATTTGTTTGTATTTTTGTTTAAAGTCTATAAACGGCTAAACGGATGGATCAATTTTCTGAAATTTTCACAAAATCTTCCTATATCTGGAAGGACCTAAAAGCAATATTTTGTTTTGCAATTTTAAATGAGCGAGGTGCTAAGCCTATATACAAATTACACAATGAAAATTCGTATATTTGAGAAATTTGAATAGCTAGAATCCTAAAATTTTACACTAACAACTTTGACATCTATACGGATTACAATTGGCGGGCATGGCATCTCATACATTGCTCAAATATTAGAATTCGTACATATAGGAAACTTTAACAGCTAGTATTTTCATTTTTTCCGTATAAACATTTTGAGGGAAAAATAGTAAGACTAGCATTAGTGGGCGTGGCATCTCTATTAATAATTAAATACTAAAATTCGTATACAGTAGTTTTCCGATTTAACGACCATTCAATTCTACGAACATCGCATTTAACGAACAAGCTAATTTTTCCTATTGACTACCTTAAATAACGAACAAAACTTGTTTTTTGTACTCTTTTGTACTCTAATGACTTTAACGCTCAATACTCGCTTAAAAATACGAGTACGCCGATGAAATTCGATACAAACATGTTCTATACTAACCGACATCTCTAACAAATTTTATGGGAATCGGTCCATAATTGACCTTACCCTCCATATCAGGCCCCCTTAAGAAAATTACTTCAACGCTCATTACTCGCTTAAAAATACGAGTATAGCGATGAACTTCGAGAAATAACTTTAAAGCTCATGACAGAATTAAAAATACAGCGATTAAATTCGACACAAATATGGTTTGAAGGTGGGTATATAAGATTCGGAATTTTGTGTTTTGTGCTATTTTTATAAAAAAAGAATTAATTTTTATAAAATACATTTAAAAAATATGTTATGTACCTATTTTTAATTATTTTCCTACCAAAAACCCACGTTTTAGTTAGTACTGCATATAACGAACTTTTCAATTTTACGAACAGGCCTGACAACATATGGGTTCGTTAAATCGGAAAACTACTGTATCTGAGAAACTATTAAAGCTAGACGAACCAAATTTTGTTTTAGTAACTTAAGTAGCAATAGGAATTTTCAGGGAAAAAAATGGGCGGTCTAGAAGCAGTGGGCGTGGCATCTCTTATATTAGTTGTAAAGTCCCACCTACCAAACAAAAAAAGCGGGGTTGAATATTCGAATTCAATCAAAAGTTATGGATTTTTGAGCGCCATCTCGTAGAAACGGCCACATTGCGCCCCAAATAACCAATCACGGAACTATTTCCTTTTTCTCATATAAATTCTACTTATTTTAACCCCTAGAACAAATAAATGAATGTCCATACAAATATAAAAACTTAAAATTCTAAAATAAAATTGACAAGTTTCGTTTTGAAATTGAATGCACTTCCTACTCAACAACTAAAATATAGACAATTTCGAAGTTCTCAGACGGGAAATCAAAACAACAACAACAATTACAACACCAAAAGCACTAACAAAATAAAATACCTTTAAATTTTCATACACCAGGTATGACTACGAACTAGAATTAAATGAATGGAAATAAAACGAAAAGTAATGGTGTGACTTTGGCGCAAACTTGAAATTGAGTATTGTTGCAACAACAAAAATAAAAATAATAACAACAAACGACATTAACTTTAACTGGAGGGCACAATTATGCCAAAAAGTAATTGCTGGCAAAGCTGACGACGATGTTATATACCCAACTGTCGCTGGGCGAGCATACATTCAAAAATTTGAAACAATGAAATTGCATTAATTTAAAATGCAACAGAAAACTACAAAAAATAAAAACGTTAATAAAAAGCGAAAGACTCATGAAAATTGAGACAATCATTTAAGCAGTCATTTGCAATTTAAAAACGTATAGAATATACCAAAAAGTGAAAAAATAAGGAAAATATAAAAACAGGAAGACAGTTAAAGTCTAAATAAAAAGATTGAAAGAACAATAAATAAGTTAGTTAAAAAATTTAAGTAGTTGGTGAAGGGGAATACGGGAGAAGTCTACACGAAATTTTTTAATGAAATTATATGGATTTAATGATAAAAAGTATATTTCAAATATTTCAATTTTGCTCTAAACCAGTATGTAGTATAAAAGGTTCGATATCTGGAGGGAATTGAACTTGTAACCCTTTAAGGGATATACTATGACTCTTATAACAAGTAAATTGTAAATATAAAGTTTCTTCTTGTTTTGAATTCTTCAAGCTCTTCAAAAATATGGCAGATCAAATAGCTTTCAGATTTTCTTCAATACAAGGCCCAAATCCAATTCTTTAGTTAAGGCTGTAGCATATCAATACTTAACATAAGAACAACCAGACAGAACGACTGGTTAGACTGGTTAAATAGTACATTAAGCCTTTAAGGCTTTGAGTTCCATTAAAAGTTTATAAAAACAGAATGAATTGCAAAGAAATGAAGTGCAACAGAGCTAACAAATCCCCAATCAACTCAACCAACCAAACATGGGCGATCTTTATTTGTTATTTTTTTACATGATGATCATGATGCGACGACGACGAGGACGTTGCTGATGATCGTGATGCTTGATTAGGAACCTGTTCTTGAGATTTTTTTCTCTTCTTATCGCACAAAAACGCATTCATGCATGCTTGCCATATTTAGAAGTAGGTGTAGTTCCTTTATATACATATAAAAGAATATGCTTTATAGTTTAAGAGATTTATGTATCGGTTATCGATGGGAGATCAGATAAATCAATGCAATTTAACGCAAACACGAAAATTATGTTGCACACCATGAGACTTGTTTTGTGCATTGTGCGGCTGTGCTTGTTTTCCTGTGTGTGTGTGTTTTTGTTGTGTGTTACAAACTTTGTTCATTAAATTCTTGCTACTTTATGCAACATGCCGCGGGCATCAATTATACGTGCGTGTGTGTATGTATTTTTGTTTGTTGGTGATACTAATGCTACAGTCAACCGTGTGTGTAACGAGTTGCAGCTTGTGTGGGATTTTGTTGCAGTAGTTCATCATGAATTTATAAAAAAAAATAACACTTTTACTTTCAAGTTGATGTTCTAAATTGTTAAACCATTTATTTTTACTTTTTAATTAATTAAAATAATTTATAATTCTTTAGTAGCATTTGAAGCAACATTAGAATGTTATAAACGAAAGTGTGATGTTTTGAAGTGAATCTCATTTTTTTGACAACGTGATATTTTTACTTAAAAAAAATTAAGAGCATTAATCTCTTATCAGTTTATAGAGGAGAAGCAAGCAATGATCTAATTAAGAAAAATCGAAATCTCTGATCACTTTTCATTTCTAAAATATACAAACGAGAAAATCTTAAGAAAGAAAGAAAAATTTGTGATCTTTTCTTAATTCTATTAGAAATCAGTTTTATAGTGAAGAAAACTAAAATCAACTCTAGTTCCTTCAATTCAGTTTTCAAGAACGTAAAATCGTCTCAGATTTAAATTCGACTAAAGTTTATTTAAACAAACAACTTTGTGATCATCAAAATTATCCATAAAAACGGCTCATGAGACAATAAGATAATAAAAATCTGTAATATCAGACAAATCTGTGATCATTTCACCATTCTATATTAATTTCTTTGTAATAGACATAATATCTGAACTTGTTGCTTTATAAATCTTCCAATCTAGAAACCAGTGAAAATAAATGATCACTGATCAGCAGGGAAACCGAAAACATGCTCTAAAAAAAGGGTTTTAAGCGCTTTAAATATGCCGTAAAAAACTCAAAATATGCTCTTAAAATTTAAAAAATATGCTCCAAAAATAATTATTTTAAATTATATTTTAACATTGAAAAGCTTGAAAAGACTGAAATTGTAATGAAATAATAAATATTTAATGTCATATTTCATCCTACTAGATTTTTTATAATTGATTCATCTGATAGTTTGAAGAACTAGTTTAATAGAACTCTGTTTTACCTTCAGATAACCAATAAATAACATGAAGCTATTTGGTCCCCAAAAAAAAAAACATATTTCAAACGACAAAGTTTGACACATTTCTTGCAATTGTATTCATAGCTTCACACAGAAAAACGCCGATACACGTGAACTTAATTTTCGGTCGTAGAATCTAGTGGCATACTCCGTTTGAAAAGTTAGGTCAAAATCGGGAGATATTGGATTTTAAAGTTTACACTGTTTCTGAGGTGTTTTTTTGATTATTTAAATTAAAAAAACTTTCACGCATAGAAAATTATGAATTAATTATGCATATACATATATTTAGCTTTTTATAATTAGTTCGTATGTCTATGCGTGAAAACTTTTTTCAAAAATTTAAAAATTAAAAAATCACCTCATAAACAGTTCATACCTTAAAACACAGGTATCTCCCGATTTTGACCTAAATTTTCAAAACGGAGTAAGCCAATAGATTCTACGACCCAAAATTAAGTTTTGGTATCTCGGCGTTTTTCTGTGTCTTTTTGACATACTTACAGTGTTATCAATACTAGTTTTTTAACGATAAAAATGATTGGTGTCATGAAATCCAAAGTAATCGGCTTTATGTCCGATTTAAAATTTAATGCTTTATTGAATAAAAAATATAACATTGGTTTTGATGAGACTAATGTATTTTTTGCAGTTTTCAAGTTTTACAAAGAAAATAATTTTTTTCAAAATTGTAAAATAGGCTAAAAAATTAAAAAAATAAAAAAAATTAAATTTGATTTTTTTAAATAAAGTTTTGAAAAGAAAATTAAAAATGTACAAAAATTAAAAAAAAGCGAAAAACTTCAAAATATGCACTAAAAGAGTAAAATATGCTCTCTAAAAACTCGAAAATATGCCTTAAATATGCAACAAAAGTCAAATCATGCAAAATTATGCTCTTATGGGTAAAATATGCAAAAATATGCTCTAACAAATCGATGCCAAAATTCTTAAATTGGTCTGAAACGTGTAAATATCTTATCCATGAGTCCATACAACGCACCACAAAAAACATGCATTTGCATATTTTGGTTTCCCTGCTGATCAGTTAAATTTCTATGAAATATGATCAGCTTTAGTTCCTTAAATAAGGTTGTAATTAAAAGAATAAAACTTTATTTTCTTAATTCTACTGGTAATCAATTCAGATCTAAAGTCTACTAACATTTCATTAATAAGACTGTAAACGAACAACTTTGTGATCATCAAAATTATCTATAAAAATCTGTGATATCAGACAAATCTGTAATCATATCACAATTCCATATAAATTTATTGTAGAGGTCATAAGATCGGCAGTAATTTCTTTACTAATCTTCCAATCGAGAAACCAGTGACAATCAATGATCACAGATCAGTTAAATTTTTATGGTTATGTTCAGCTTTAGTTCCTTAAATAGTGGAGTAATCAAACAAAACTTTGCTAATATATGATCATCAATATTATTTATTAATGATCGGTTTGAACTTCATAAACAAAGATCAATAGTCGATTCTTGTATTATAAACTTAAGATCGCCTTTAGTATTATATATAAGCATCCAATAGAGCAAATTGTATTAGCGATCACTTCAACTGTTTTTTGAAAATTTGACTTTATTTCTTTAAATACCCCACATCAATAATCACTTTAATGATCACATCAATGGTCAGTTTAATGATCACATCAATGATCAGTTTAATGTTCACATCAATGATCAGTTTAATGATAACATCAATGATCAGTTTAATGATCACTTTAATTTTTATTTAAAAACCCAAAATCAGAGACAGTTCTTCTAATAATACACTAATCTGTTAAATATTCAATCTGAAATCATTCTGATTTTTTAGTTGTTCTCCAATCAGAAAAAAGATCAAATTATGATCTCAGCATTAATCGAAAAAAACAGATAGATCCGTAGATCAAGTTGCAATATATAAAATAAACAACTATTGTTAAGATAAATTATAAACAATTAAAATATTTGCATAATTATATTTCTTCAAAATTCCATTAAAAATTTATTTCATAAATTCAGATGTTGTCTTGCAATAATTTTAACTTCAATCTAATAAATCCAATAAAACAACAGATTGATTCATGTTTAAGTGAAAACATGCAACATTTGTTGTTTTATATCTTAATGTTGAATTTAAAGCGCCGAACATCAAAGTAAAACTGTTATAACAATAAATAAATGGCAAAAAAACAGAGAGAAAAAACCGAAGAAGAGGCAACTTGTCAATGCTGTCATTTCAATTAGCATGCTTTCCATACAATTATCGTGTGCAGCACATCTCGGGTATCAAGTAGTCATTCAATTCAGATGATGGATTCAAAAATAAAATGCACATGTACAATAAATACGTTAAATATAAAATGAAAAAAAAAAACATGTGGTAAACGTTTAAATATTAAGCTAAGGGTACCACTAATAATTGATGCTTATTGAGAGATAAAAAATTTTTACATATTAACCATATGAAAGAAAATACTTTTTGTGCAACCCAATAATTACTGATGCACATCATCTACTCAAAACGAACACAACAATATCTTTTCATTCTCCAATGAAACATTTTCCATTCAATTCGTAATGCTGCCTGCCATCATCGTCATCATCATCATATTCCAACATGTTGTAATCTTATTTAGAAAATCGATTCTTGTGGCTCATAATTTTGCTCGGCGAACTTTCAATTCTCTTCTCTCGGCCCCCTCTATAACACCCACTTATATGTATTATAGAGCCATGCTGTTGTATTTAAAAATGGATTTCATATGGATCTTTTATGCATTTTAGTTAACGAAGTACAAGGCGCAACAAAGCAACATCAACTGCTGCATTGCATTTTTGCGGTATTATTGGATTGTCTAAACTGTCATAATTACTGACAAATGTTGTCTACTTTTCAGTTGGCTTATCTTGTCGGGAATGCGAAAGTATGTGTGCGTATGAGTGTATTTTAATATAAGGGGTAAATCCTACAGTTCGTAGATTTTGTGCAGTTTTGTAAATATATTGTAATATCGGGTATAGGAAAGAGTTTGTCTAGATTTATTTGAAGATCTCCATTGATGGGTCATTGAAGGTAAAAACTATTTCTCTTTAAGGATTTTGATATGTTAAAAGGTGTCTTCTTGTAAAATGTTGTAACTAGAATTGAGCCTAACAATCTAAGAGCCAATCGCTCGCTCAGCAGACTTATTTCGTGACCAAAAATAGCTCATATTTTTTAAAGTAACCTATAAAACTACAGGGTATTCCTACGTAGTCATAGTTTATATTGTTAGACATATTTGTTTATGTTTATAATCAATGTTATTAGTTAACTGCATCATTACATTTCATGTATCAGATTTTATTGTTTTGTATATTGTTGCTAGCTGATGTGCAACATCGGTATGTTTAAGGAATATATAAAATGTTGTACAAATATTTTGGTGGTTAATTAGAAGCAATGAAAATGTCTAATTATCATGTTTTTGCACTATAAACTGTGTACTAAATTTAAAATTTTTGAAATTGAATTATGATTTTACTATGTTCTTAATTTTCGAAAGACTAAATTAGTTTCAAAAAAACTAAATCAAATTTTAACGTTTCCAATTTATGCCCGTCCATCTGTCTACGATTGTCATAATGAGGTCTAGCAGGCGTGATCAGATTATAGTTTACAATATAGTCCAAACTAGACTAAACTATAAACTAAACTGAACCGGCTTATAGAATAAAACACAATCCAGACCCACAGACAAAAACTATAGTGAAGAAAATTATTCTGTAAACTATACTATATTCCAGACTATAATTCAGACAATCAAATAGACTACAGTTCAGACTTATAGGCTGAAGACTATACCATTGACATTTCTAAAGTCCTGATTATAGACCAGAATAGGTTACAGACTATCTACCGTCTACGATTAAAGTCCAATCGGACTGGACTATATAGTTTTGACTATATTCAACTCTACAGTCAGGACTATATTATAGTATATAAACTGGACTATATATAGTATATAATCTGGACTATAGTATATTCTATACTCTGGACTATATTCTTTTCATAGTCCAAACTATATTCTAACCTATAGTCTACACTATTGTCTAGTCTGTAGTACCGTCTTTAGTCTGGAATACTGTGTGTATAGTCAGTCTATAGTAATCTGGTAATATGGACTATATTCTTGTCTATAGACTGCACCATACTCTGGACTACAGTCCAGTCTAAATACTGTACACTAGATATATAGTCAATGGGCTATAGTATGAACTATAGCCTAGTCTAAAGTTTTATATAGTCAAGTATAAATATAGTTTGATACGTTCAAGTCTATAGTCTGATCTATAGTATAGTCTATAGTCTTAACTATAGTCTAGTCTATATTCTGGACTATAGTTTATAGACTGAAATAATCTAGTCCATAGTCTAAACTATAGTTAAGTCTATAGTCTTTTTTATAGTTTATAATATAGTTTGCTCTATTGTCCCGAATATAGACTAGTCTATTGTCTAGACTATAGATTAGTCTATAGTCTGGACTATAGTCAATAGTTTGGATTATAGTTTAGTTTTTAGTGTGGACTATAGACTCGTAGAGACTATAAAGTCTATAGTCTCTACTATAGTATCGAATATAGTCTATAGTCTCTACCATAGTCTCGAATATAGTCTAGCCTATAGTATCGACTAGTATAGTCTCTTGCATGAACTTTAATCTAGTCTATAATCTGAACTGTAGTATAGTCTATAGTCTGGACTATAATCTAGTCCTTAGTCTACATTATTGCCTAGTCTTTGGTCTAGACTATAGTCTACAATCTAGTCTATGGACTAGATTGTATAGTCAATAAACTATAGTCTGGGTTATTATCAATAGTCTGGACTATAATCTATAGTGTGAACTTAAGTCTAGCCAATAGTCTGAATATAGTCTAGTCTATAGTCTGAACTATACTGAAGCCTATAGCCCGGATTATAGTGTCTATGACATATAGTCATAGTGTTGGGTTTTTTTTCAGCTTAATCTTTATCTTAACTTTGTTGCATTTAAAAAGATATTGATTTTTTAAACTTTCGGTAATTACAATAAAATTAATAATTTATTTGGAAGCTTTATTACTGTGTCTTTCCAGACATAAATAAGTACACAATAAATATGTATTATGTAATATGGCAGACATATTACGTATACATTTGAATTGTTTTTAAATACTGTATATTATTTAACGAACAAAAATTTCATCGCCATTTACTTCGTCATATTTGTTTTTTTTTTGCGAAATTTTGAACACATTTTGTCATCATGTCTGTTTAAATGAATGAATTAATTTCTTACACGTTCATCATATAAAAATATAAATTTTGCAAATAAAAGAAATCGCAAAATGAAAAATAAAAGAAGAATGAAAATAAAATGGCCCGACTTCGATATAATTAAGAAAATGTCATTTAACATTCTTTATATGCAATCAATCGTAAAATACCACCAAACATACCGTTCATACGAGACATACAAACTTTTATACTTACTTACAATCATTGTTATATTTTATACAACGAACCAGCAAACATATTTGGACATATGTACGTACATACATATATGTATCTGTAAGTTTGAAAGATACAAATTGTATCTACATGTGTAAAATGTCAAGAATTCCAATGTATGTCTTTTTACATTTTACACCAGCTAACCAACCAAGGAAATTTTGCAACCATCCTGTCATCCCATGTGCAAGTTTTGTGTAACATGTGTCAGGTTTTATATATCAACAAACAAAAAGAAGAAATGAAAATAAATTTAGCATACT
>NW_023996726.1:0-30662 GCF_015586225.1 Lucilia sericata
TAGACCAGAATATAGACTCCACAATAGACAATAGACGAGACAAAAGTCTCGACTATAGACCAGACTATAGTCTCGACTATAGACCAGACTATAGTCTCGACTAAAGACCAGACTAAAGTCTCGACTATAGACCAGACTATAGTCTCGACTATAGACTAGACTAGAGTCTCGATTATAGACCAGACTAAAGTATCGACTATAGAGCAGACTATAGTCTCGATTATTGAGCAGACTCGATTAAAACCAAACTATAGACAAGAATATAGTCTCGACTATAGACATGACTATAGTCTGGACTATAGACCTGACTATAGTCTTGACTATAGAGCAGACTGTAGTCTCGATTATAGCGCAGACTATAGTCTCGACTATAGACCAGACTAAAGTATCGACTATAGAGCAGACTATAGTCTCGATTATTGACCAGACTCGACGGCTGTAGACCAGAATATTGTCATGCCTATAGTTCAGAGTATAGCGTCGTCTATACACCAGACTATAGTTTCGACTATAGATCAGACTATACTCTTGATTATGAACCAGAACATGGTTATTCTCGACAATAGAGCAGACTGTTGTCTCGATTATGGACCAGACTATAGTGTCTCACCTTAAACAACTTGAATTACATATTCATATCATTTTACCTGAATATTCAAATTCTAAACACAAGAGCATTAACTTCATATAATATTACATTTTATGTACCTTAATGAAAGCCTTAAGGAAGCATAAATTCTATGAAAGAATCGCTTAACAAATTTCCTAAGACAACTTACTTTAGCGTCTAAATGGCTGGCTGACTGGCTGGCTGGTTGAAAGACTGACAGATGCAGCAGGCAAGCAACATCAATGCTGGCTGCCTTTATATCACAAATTTTTACGCACCTCATTCAAACAGAAAACTGCCTTTGAAGGTTGTAAGATGTTTGTAACATTTTTCTTTTTGTTTATTGTCTCCCTTTTAGTTTATGACTACAAGGAGATTTTTCTAGTGGAAGTAAAAGGCAGGAATGAAAAAACACATCGGGCTTTATTGTTGGTGTAAAAAATTAATGTCTTATGTTGTTATAAATATATTTAAGCAAATTTATTAGTTGCTCATTTTAAACAACTAGTCGTCGTCGTTGCTGTTGCTATTGTCGTAAATATAAGTCTTCATGTATTTTTTCTTTTTTATATACAAATAGATACTTGCAACATTTTGTTTCTTTGAAATTATATAAAACATATTTCTTTCAGAAATAACATTTGCATGTACATATCTTTCTTAAGAGTAGAGCTACAAAAGGCGTTGATATATGCCCCTCTCTAGCTTGTGTAACTATTAACAAACATTTTATTAAGATAAATGTCTCAAATAAACATTTTCAACCATTTCAAAATATAAATCTTATTTATGTTTTATTTTTTCTTTTCTACCTCTAAAGCCCATTCATAAGTATTTTATTACGGGGCCAACAAAAGGTATTCATTTCAGGACAAGATTTCTATATGAACATTTTTTTCATATATTTTTTCCACTTTCATCAGTTTGTGTTGCAAAGTAGGTGTTTAATACTTAAATAGTAGTAGCTTTAAGCTGTATTTGTAGTTAACTCGAGTATATGCTAATGAGAACCAATAATTTGTATTAAGTCCTGGGGTTAGTAGAATGTAATTAGTGGATATATATAATACATGCATATGTGGTAAATGTTTAGTTTAGAAAAAGTGGGCTTTTGAAAATTTGTTATGGTGGGGATATTTTAACTTAATGACGCAATTTCGGTATGTGTGAGTCGAAGGTAGTAGAAAATTTTTGCAACATTAAACATTTTATATATTTTTATTCAATCAATATTAACATTAATTGCAAAGAAATTATAGGGTCGACTAATGTCTTTTCTATAGACTAAGACTACAATAACCTAGTCAAGTATATTCCAAACTATAGTCGAGTCTATAGTCAGTACTATAGTCTGGTAAATAGGCAAGACTAGAGTCTGGTCTATAGACAAGGCTACAGTCTGGTTTATAGTCAAGACTATAAACTGGTCTATAGTCAAGACTAAAGTGTATTCCATAGTCGATATTATAGTATAGTCTGTGCTCAAGACTATAGTCTGGTCTATAGTCAAAACTATAGCCTGATTTATAGTCAAGACTATAGTCTGGTCTATATTCTAGACTATTGCCTGGCCCATAGTAATGACTATAGACTAGTCAATAGTCAAGACTATAGTCTGGTCTATAGTCACAAAAATAGCCTGGTCTATAATCTACTACAGTCTGGTCTAATCATGACTATAGTCTGGTCTATAGTCAAGCCTATAGTCAATACTATAGTCTGTTCTATAGTCAAGACTATAATCTGTTCCATAGTCAAGACTGTAACCTGTTCTATAGTCAAGACTATAGTCAAAACAAAGTCTGTTCTATATAGTCAAGACTATAGACTGCACTATAGTCAAAACTATTGTCAGTCTGTTCTAAAGTCAAGACTATAATCTGTTCTATAGTCAATACTATAATCTGTTCCATAGTCAAGACTGTAACCTGTTCTATATTCAAGACTATAGTCAAAACAAAGACTGTTCTATATAGTCAAGACTATAGACTGCTTTATAGTCAAGACTATTGTCAGTCTATACTCATAACTATATTCTGGTCTATAGTCATGCCTATAGACTGGTCAAGACTATAGTCATGACTATAGTCTGAGTAAAGTGTAGTCTACAGTCTTAACTATAGATAAGACTAAAGACCAGATTGCATCTTGGCAATAGACCAGACTATAGTGATGACTGTAGACTACACTTTACTCAGACTATAGTCATGACTATAGTCTTGGACCAGTCTATAGGCATGACATAGGACCAGAATATAGTTATGAGTATAGACTAGACAATAGTCTTGACTATTAAAGCAGTCTATAGTCTTGACTATATAGAACAGTCTTTGTTTTGACTATAGTCTTGAATATAGAACAGGTTACAGTCTTGACTATGGAACAGATTATAGTTATTGACTATAGAACAGATTATAGTCCTTGACTTTAGAACAGACTATACATAGTTTTGACTATAGTGCAGTCTATAGTCTTGACTATATAGAACAGACTTTGTTTTGACTATAGTCTTGACTATAGAACAGGTTACAGTCTTGACTATGGAACAGATTATAGTCTTGACTATAGAACAGACTATAGTATTGACTATAGGCTTGACTATAGACCAGACTATAGTCATGATTATAGACCAGACTGTAGTAGTATTATAGACCAGGCTATTTTTTGTGACTATAGACCAGACTATAGTCTTGACTATTGACTAGTCTATAGTCATTACTATGGGCCAGGCAATAGTCTAGAATATAGACCAGACTATAGTCTTGACTATAAATCAGGCTATAGTTTTGACTATAGACCAGGACTATAGTCTTGAGCACAGACTATACTATAATATCGACTATGGAATACACTTTAGTCTTGACTATAGACCAGTTTTATAGTCTTGACTATAAACCAGACTGTTAGCCTTGTCTATAGACCAGACTCTAGTCTTGCCTATTTACCAGACTATAGTACTGACTATAGACTCGACTATAGTTTGGAATATACTTGACTAGGTTATTGTAGTCTTAGTCTATAGAAAAGACATTAGTCGACCCTATAATTTCTTTGCAATTAATGTTAATATTGATTATGAATAAAATATATAAAAATGTTTTTTAATGTTGCAAAAATTTTCTACTACCTTCGACTCACACATACCGAAATTGCGTCATTAAGTTAAAATATCCCCACCATAACAAATTTTCAAAAGCCCACTTTTTTCTAAACTAAACATTTACCACATATGCATGTATTATATATATCCACTAATTACATTCTACTAACCCCAGGACTTAATACAAATTATTGGTTCTCATTAGCATATACTCGAGTTAACTACAAATACAGCTTAAAGCTACTACTATTTAAGTATTAAACACCTACTTTGCAACACAAACTGATGAAAGTGGAAAAAATATATGAAAAAAATGTTTCATATAGAATCTTGTCCTGAAATGAATACCTTTTTGTTGGCCCCGTAATAAAATACTTATGAATGGGCTTTAGAGGTAGAAAAGAAAAAATAAAACATAAATAAGATTTATATTTGAAATGGTTTGATAAATGTTTATTTGAGACATTTATCTTAATAAAATGTTTGTTAATAGTTACACAAGCTAGAGAGGGGCATATATCAACGCCTTTGTAGCTCTACTCTTAAGAAAGATATGTACATGCAAATGTTATTTCTGAAAGAAATATGTTTTATATATAATTTCAAAGAAACAAAATGTTGCAAGTATCTATTTGTATATAAAAAAGAAAAAATACATGAAGACTTATATTTACGACAATAGCAACAGCAACGACGACGACTAGTTGTTAAAATGAGCAACTAATAAATTTGCTTAAATATATTTATAACAACATAAGACATTAATTTTTTACACCAACAATAAAGCCGATGTGTTTTTTCATTCCTGCCTTTTACTTCCACTAGAAAAATCTCCTTGTAGTCATAAACTAAAAAGGGAGACAATAAACAAAAAGAAAAATGTTACAAACATCTTACAACCTTCAAAGGCAGTTTTCTGTTTGAATGAGGTGCGTAAAAATTTGTGATATAAAGGCAGCCAGCATTGATGTTGCTTGCCTGCTGCATCTGTCAGTCTTTCAACCAGCCAGCCAGTCAGCCAGCCATTTAGACGCTAAAGTAAGTTGTCTTAGGAAATTTGTTAAGCGATTCTTTCATAGAATTATGCTTCCTTAAGGCTTTCATTAAGGTACATAAAATGTAATATTATATGAAGTTAATGCTCTTGTGTTTAGAATTTGAATATTCAGGTAAAATGATATGAATATGTAATTCAAGTTGTTTAAGGTGAGACACTATAGTCTGGTCCATAATCGAGACAACAGTCTGCTCTATTGTCGAGAATAACCATGTTCTGGTTCATAATCAAGAGTATAGTCTGATCTATAGTCGAAACTATAGTCTGGTGTATAGACGACGCTATACTCTGAACTATAGGCATGACAATATTCTGGTCTACAGCCGTCGAGTCTGGTCAATAATCGAGACTATAGTCTGCTCTATAGTCGATACTTTAGTCTGGTCTATAGTCGAGACTATAGTCTGCGCTATAATCGAGACTACAGTCTGCTCTATAGTCAAGACTATAGTCAGGTCTATAGTCCAGACTATAGTCATGTCTATAGTCGAGACTATATTCTTGTCTATAGTTTGGTTTATAATCGAGTCTGCTCAATAATCGAGACTATAGTCTGCTCTATAGTCGATACTTTAGTCTGGTCTATAATCGAGACTCTAGTCTAGTCTATAGTCGAGACTATAGTCTGGTCTATAGTCGAGACTTTAGTCTGGTCTTTAGTCGAGACTATAGTCTGGTCTATAGTCGAGACTATAGTCTGGTCTATAGTCGAGACTTTTGTCTCGTCTATTGTCTATTGTGGAGTCTATATTCTGGTCTAAAGTCGAGACTATAGTCTGTTCTATAGTCGACACTATAGTCTGTTCTATAGTTGACACTATAGTCTGGTCTATAGTCGGGACTATAGTCTGGTCTATAGTCGGAACTATAGTCTGGTCTAAAGTCTGGTCTATAGTCGAGACTATAGTATGGTCTATAGTCGAGACTATAGTCTGGTCTAAAGTCGAGACTATAGTCTGGTCTATAGTCGAGACTATAATCTGGTCTATAGTCGAGACTACAGTCTGGTCTATAGTCGAGACTACAGTCTGGTCTAAAGTCTGGTCTATAGTCGAGACTATAGTATGGTCTATAGTCGAGACTACAGTCTGGTCTAAAGTCTGGTCTATAGTCGAGACTATAGTATGGTCTATAGTCGAGACTATAGTCTGGTCTATAGTAGAGACTATAGTATGGTCTATAGTCGAGACTATAGTCTGGTCTATAGTCGAGACTATAGTCTGGTCTATAGTACAGACTATAGTCTTTTCTACAGTCGAGTCTATAGTCTGGTCTACAGTCGAGTCTATAGTCTGGTCTATAGTCAAGACTATAGTCTGGTCTATAGCCGAGAATATATTGTTGCCAAATTTCAAATCTTTCCCTCAATGTTTAATTAATTTTCTTTTAAATTTCTTTTTTTAACAAGAAACTTCAAAGTATATTTCTCTAATTAGTATTATACTAATCCTTAGTAAATAACAATTAACTATAGAATAACCAAAACTCTATGTAGGTTAAAACTTGTAATTCTCACTTAAGAACTCATTTAATACAAGTTAATTACTTAAGAAAAGTTTTTGCAAACATAAATTGACAAATACATAAATATTTATAAGTTTGTATTATTACAACTTGAAACTCTATCTGGTAATTTTACACCCTTGTAGTCTATCTACTACTTAAGAAAAATGCCAACAAAGTTTCTAAGGTAATCTAACACAACATATAACAATAACTTTGTCTGGAAGGGGTGTATAAGTATAGCATGAGTATACTTAGAAATATATCTAAAGAATTTTTAGAAAAAAACCCAACATTTTATTGTAAATATTTCAAAAATAGTTGTAACAACACACAAAATGTTAATTCTTGTAGAAATAAAACACGACTTCTTAACTACTCCTTTTATTTGCCAACAACAACTTTAATTCTTGTTCTTTTACCACGTACTAAGTAATACTTCACTTCAAACTAAATAAAATAAAGTAAAACTAAAACGAAAGAACTACCCATAGATACTGTCTGTAAACAAGGCAACATTTCTTTACTTTTTTACTAACGATATGAATGTAAGAAACTACAAGCAGAGACAGATTGTATTGCTAAAGAATGAATAGGAATAGTAAAACGAATTTACAGAACACTACAGCTAAAATGACGTTTAGACTATATTCTTGTTGCTACTCGAGATCATACTTCAGCCTATAGTGTAGGCTTTAGTGTAGGCTATATTGTAGCCTGTAGTGTAGTCTATATTGTAGTCTATAGTCTAGTCTATAGTGTATTCTATAGTCTAGTCTATAGTCTAGTTATAGTCTAGTCTATAGTCTAGTTTATAGTCTAGTTTAGTAGTCTAGTCGTATAGTCTAGTCTATAGTCTAGTCTATAGTCTAGTCTATAGTATCGTCTATAGTCTAGTCTATAGTCTAGTCTATAGTCTAGTCTATAGTCTAGTCTATAGTCTAGTCTATAGTCTAGTCTATAGTCTAGTCTATAGTCTAGTCTATAGTCTAGTCTATAGTCTAGTCTATAGTCTAGTCTATAGTCTAGTCTATAGTCTAGTCTATAGTCTAGTCTATAGTCTAGTCTATAGTCTAGTCTATAGTCTAGTCTATAGTCTAGTATAGTCTAGTCTATAGTCTAGTCTATAGTCTAGTCTATAGTTAGTCTGTCTAGTCTATAGTCTAGTCTATAGTCTAGTCTATAGTCTAGTCTATAGTCTAGTCTATAGTCTAGTCTATAGTCTAGTCATAGTCTAGTCTATAGTCTAGTCTATAGTCTAGTCTATAGTCTAGTCTATAGTCTAGTCTATAGTCTAGTCTATAGTCTAGTCTATAGTCTAGTCTATAGTCTAGTATATAGTCTAGTCTATAGTCTAGTCTATAGTCTAGTCTATAGTCTAGTCTATAGTCTAGTCTATAGTCTAGTCTATAGTCTAGTCTATGTCTAGTCTATAGTCTAGTCTATAGTCTAGTCTATAGTCTAGTCTATAGTCTAGTCTATAGTCTAGTCTATAGTCTAGTCTATAGTCTAGCTCTATCTAGTCTAGTCTATAGTCTAGTCTATAGTCTAGTCTATAGTCTAGTCTATAGTCTAGTCTATAGTCTAGTCTATAGTCTAGTCTATAGTCTAGTCTATAGTCTAGTCTATAGTCTAGTCTATAGTCTAGTCGATAGTCTAGTCTATAGTCTATCTATAGTCTAGTCTATAGTCTAGTCTATAGTCTAGTCTTATCTAGTCTATAGTCTAGTCTATAGTCTAGTCTATAGTCTAGTCTATAGTCTAGTCTATAGTCTAGTCTATAGTCTAGTCTATAGTCTAGTCTATAGTCTAGTCTATAGTCTAGTCTAGTCTATAGTCTAGTCTATAGTCTAGTCTATAGTTCTAGTCTCTAGTCTAGTCTATAGTCTAGTCTATAGTCTAGTCTATAGTCTAGTCTATAGTCTAGTCTAGTCTAGTCTATAGTCTAGTCTATAGTCTAGTCTATAGTCTAGTCTATAGTCTAGTCTATAGTCTAGTCTATAGTCTAGTCTATAGTCTAGTCTATAGTCTAGTCTATAGTCTAGTCTAGTCTAGTCTAGTCTATAGTCTAGTCTATAGTCTAGTCTAGTCTAGTCTAGTCTAGTCTATAGTCTAGTCTATAGTCTAGTCTATAGTCTAGTCTATAGTCTAGTCTATAGTCTAGTCTATAGTCTAGTCTATAGTCTAGTCTATAGTCTAGTCATAGTCTAGTCTATAGTCTAGTCTATAGTCTAGTCTATAGTCTAGTCTATAGTCTAGTCTATAGTCTAGTCTATAGTATAGTCTATAGTCTAGTCTATAGTATAGTCTATAGTCTAGTCTATAGTCTAGTCTATGTCTAGTCTATAGTATAGTCTATAGTCTAGTCTGTGGTCTAGTCTATAGTCTGTAGCCTAGTCTATAGTCTGTAGCCTAGTCTATAGACTAGTCTATATAGTCCAGACTATAGTCTAGTCTATAGTCTAGTCTATAGTCTAGTCTATAGTCTAGTCTATAGTCTAGTCTATAGTCTAGTCTATAGTCTAGTCTATAGTCTAGTCTATAGTCTAGTCTATAGTCTAGTCTATAGTCTAGTCTATAGTCTAGTCTATAGTCTAGTCTATAGTCTAGTCTATAGTCTAGTCTATAGTCTAGTCTATAGTCTAGTCTATAGTCTAGTCTATAGTCTAGTCTATAGTCTAGTCTATAGTCTAGTCTATAGTCTGTAGCCTAGTCTATAGACTAGTCTATATAGTCTAGACTATATATTCTAGTCTTTAGTCTAGTCTATAGTCTAGTCTATAGTCTAGTCTATAGACTAGTCTATAGTCTAGTCTATAGTCTAGTCTATAGTCTAGTCTATAGTCTAGTCTATAGTAGTCTATAGTCTAGTCTATAGTCTAGTCTATAGTCTAGTCTATAGTCTAGTCTATAGTCTAGTCTATAGTCTAGTCTATAGTCTAGTCTATAGTCTAGTCTATAGTCTAGTCTATAGTCTAGTCTATAGTCTAGTCTATAGTCTAGTCTATAGTCTAGTCTATAGTCTAGTCTATAGTCTAGTCTATAGTCTAGTCTATTAGTCTAGTCTATAGTCTAGTCTATAGCCTAGTCTATAATCCAGTCTATAGTCTAGTGTGTGGTATAGTCTACAGTCTAGTATATAGTCTAGTCTATAGTTTATTTTGTAGTAAAATATATACAATAGTCTATAGTCTAGTCTATATTCTAGCCTATAGTCTAGTCTTTGTTCCAGTTTATAATATTGTCTATAGCCTATTTAATAGTTTAGTCTATAGTGTGGTCTATGATCTAGTGTATAGTCCAGCCTATAGTCCCGTCTACAGTCTAGTCGTCTATAGGGTGTATAACAATAAAAAAAGACATATTCATGCTTTACTACTTCTTGTTAGTTTTTCAAAAACTAATACTACAACTGAAACAACAGCAACAATAATGTTTGTTATAATTGTTCGGTATGGAGTAGTATAAGTAACAAATAACTTAATTATGGAAAACATAACAACAAAAAGAACACAAATAAATATGTGAATGTATATTTAAAAGAAATATTATACGTGTAATGGTATTTAGTAAGGTTTGTGTGTGATGGCAAATAAGAAAACAAATACTAAAGCTAAATTACAACGGAAACGGAAATTCACAACATACTCAAACTAACACAAGTATACACACTCATACTTAAAAACAAAAGTAAAGTTTATTATTGTACAAGAAACGTGATTATATTTTTGTTTTCTAAAAATTCACAAGAAAACATGTTATATAGCAATGATGAAAAGTTATTACCACTTATTGCAAAATATTTACTAGCATGAGATTATTGTGTGAATCTTTAGCAATAAGAAGGGAAAATCTCTGGTTGCCAATGTTTTGCTTTTGAAAACTATGTCAGTTGGGTGCTGATAACATTTCACCATCTTTATGTTTGTGTATATTTGTTTATGTCATGTATGCCAAGATATTTATGAAACTATATTATAAGAAGTATTACCATATAAGATTAAGGTACCCCTCCCCCTACCAAAAAAAGTAGAAAAAGGAAAAAAGTAAAAAGTTGTAATTAGAAGTTTCTTTAGTCTTTATGATTATATAGTAGAAACCAAAGTTAAGTATTTATGACTCTTAAGATAATTGTAGAAATATGATATTTAAAATTTTTGTGTAAGTTTTCTCTTTTAGGATAAATTTATGTCAAAATATTTTGTTAAAGTTTTGTATTGTAACTAGATACACATGTGTAACAAATATAGCAAACAAAGACAAATTAGAAGGACTTTAAGGGAGAAAATATTCCAAGTAATCTGTCTAACTTTTTGCTACCCACTGTATATTCTCAAAAACTTTAATGTCATAAATGACTAGTTTTATATCATACACGTGCTAAGAATGACAAATGTTTTTAAAACATTCAACTATTTTCCCACTAAGCATATGTTTTAATATATAATTCTCATCTTATACCTGTTTTTCCCAAACCAAAATCCTTAATAGTCATTCTGGGTTTCAGGCTTAACTTTTTGCCTGGCAAATGTGTTATTTAATACTTAATTCCTTTTTTTATACACTTTTAATATCAGGTTTATAAAATGGTATTTATTTAAATAAAATATTACCTGAAAAACAAAAAAAGCTTTTAAGGTAAAAACTAAATTCCCTAAAGGATTTAAACTAGAAAGTAAAAAGTAAAATTAAATTACTCTTTTTTTTTTCTTCTTAGAAAAATAAATATTTTAAAATTTTATTACCATTAAAGTTGAGTAAAAATATTTTATCAATAATTAAATGGAGTTTAGTAACAAAATTTAAAAACAAATATTTTAAAATAAACAAAAAAACTAAACTAAACTTTACCTGGAAACTTGCAGATCCATTGTGTATAATCAGCATTAATAAAATAACAAAATAAAATGAATGTTTTCATTGAGTACTCTACAGTAGAATCTATACATTACTCCAATAGTCAGGATTATAGTTTGAGGAAATCGTAAGAATATAGTACATCTGAATTCAAGGCTATAGTCTAATCTGCAGTCCAGACAATATACTACACTATATTCGAGACCATAGTATGGTATATAGCCAAGACTATAGCCTATTCTATAGTCTGATCTATAGTCAAGACTGTAGCTTGTTTTATAGTCAACACTATAGTCAAGACTATAGTCGAGTGTAAATAAAGTATTCATCATATAAATATATGGTCTATAATCAAAACTATATTCTGGTCTATACTCAAGGCTATAATCTGTTCTAAAGTAAAGATTATAGTCTGTTCTATAGTCAAGACTATAGTCTGTTATATAGTCAAGTCTATAGTATGTTATATAGTCAAGTCTATAGTCTGTTCTATAGTCAAGACTATAGTCTGTTCTATAGTCAAGACTATAGTCTGTTCTATAGTCAAGACTATAGTCTGTTCTATAGTCAAGACTATAGTCTGTTCTATAGTCAAGACTATAGTCTGTTCTATAGTCAAGACTATAGTCTGTTCTATAGTCAAGACTATAGTCTGTTCTATAGTCAAGACTATAGTCTGTTCTATAGTCAAGACTATAGTCTGTTCTATAGTCAAGACTATAGTCTGTTCTATAGTCAAGACTATAGTCTGTTCTATAGTCAAGACTATAGTCTGTTCTATAGTCAAGACTATAGTCTGTTCTATAGCCAAGACTATAGTCTGTTCCATAGTCAAGACTATAGTCTGTTCTATATAGTCAGTCTATAGTTAGTCTAGTCTAGTCTATAGTCTAGTCTATAGTCTAGTCTATAGTCTAGTCTATAGTCTAGTCTATAGTCTAGTCTATAGTCTAGTCTATAGTCTAGTCTATAGTCTAGTCTATAGTCTAGTCTATAGTCTAGTCTATAGTCTAGTCTATAGTCTAGTCTATAGTCTAGTCTATAGTCTAGTCTATAGTCTAGTCTATAGTCTAGTCTATAGTCTAGTCTATAGTCTAGTCTATAGTCTAGTCTATAGTCTAGTCTATAGTCTAGTCTATAGTCTAGTCTATAGTCTAGTCTATAGTCTAGTCTATAGTCTAGTCTATAGTCTAGTCTATAGTCTAGTCTATAGTCTAGTCTATAGTCTAGTCTATAGTCTAGTCTATAGTCTAGTCTATAGTCTAGTCTATAGTCTAGTCTATAGTCTAGTCTATAGTCTATTCTATAGTCCTAGTCTATAGTCTAGTCTATAGTCTAGTCTATAGTCTAGTCTATAGTCTAGTCTATAGTCTAGTCTATAGTCTAGTCTATAGTCTAGTCTATAGTCTAGTCTATAGTCTAGTCTATAGTCTAGTCTATAGTCTAGTCTATAGTCTAGTCTATAGTCTAGTCTATAGTCTAGTCTATAGTCTAGTCTATAGTCTAGTCTATAGTCTAGTCTATAGTCTAGTCTATAGTCTAGTCTATAGTCTAGTCTATAGTCTAGTCTATTAGTCTATAGTCTAGTCTATAGTCTATAGTCTAGTCTATAGTCTAGTCTATAGTCTAGTCTATAGTCTAGTCTATAGTCTAGTCTATAGTCTAGTCTATAGTCTAGTCTATAGTCTAGTCTATAGTCTAGTCTATAGTCTAGTCTATAGTCTAGTCTATAGTCTAGTCGATAGTCTAGTTATAGGTCTAGTATATAGTCTAGTCTATAGTCTAGTCTATAGTCTAGTCTATAGTCTAGTCTATAGTCTAGTCTATAGTCTAGTCTATAGTCTAGTCTATAGTCTAGTCTATAGTCTAGTCTATAGTCTAGTCTATAGTCTAGTCTATAGTCTAGTCTATAGTCTAGTCTATAGTCTAGTCTATAGTCTAGTCTATAGTCTAGTCTATAGTCTAGTCTATAGTCTAGTTATAGTCCTAGTCTATAGTCTAGTCTATAGTCTAGTCTATAGTCTAGTCTATAGTCCTAGTCTATAGTCTAGTCTATAGTCTAGTCTATAGTCTAGTCTATAGTCTAGTCTATAGTCTAGTCTATAGTCTAGTCTATAGTCTAGTCTATAGTCTAGTCATCTAGTCTATAGTCTAGTCTATAGTCTAGTCTATAGTCTAGTCTATAGTCTAGTCTATAGTCTAGTCTATAGTCTAGTCTATAGTCTAGTCTATAGTCTAGTCTATAGTCTAGTCTATAGTCTAGTCTATAGTCTAGTCTATAGTCTAGTCTATAGTCTAGTCTATAGTCTAGTCTATAGTCTAGTCTATAGTCTAGTCTATAGTCTAGTCTATAGTCTAGTCTATAGTCTAGTCTATAGTCTAGTATATAGTCTAGTCTATAGTCTAGTCTATAGTCTAGTCTATAGTCTAGTCTATAGTCTATCTAAAGTCTATCTATAGTCTATCTATAGTCTAGTCTATTATCTTGTCTATAGTTTAGCCTACAGTCTAGTCTACGGTTTAGTCTATAGTCTAATCTCTAGTCTAGTCCTTATCTAATCTATAGTTTCGTCCATAGTTCGCTCTATAGTCTAGTCTATACTATAATCTAGTTTAAGTAAAGCTACATTTTTAGCTTTTTTTCTGTATCCCCCTTGTCTGCCTCTCTACATTGCCATAATTAATTGATTAATGATTTTAAGTTAAAAATTCAAAAAAGTCATTTTATTTTTATGATTATCTAATTAAGCCGAAAAAGGGTAAAGAGGAAAATAGAAAACTTTTTGATTTTAGCTTTACAATCTATCACAAGGGATTTTAATTATGACCTTTAAATGGTTTAAACAAGCTTAATTACCAAATGGAGATTAATTTCTAAGGTTTGAAAATGATTTGAATTTTTTGCATGTAAGTACTATTTAGCGTTAATAAAATATAATGGCTTATGATGGTAAAACAGAATAAATAGAATATTTAAAATGTTTAGGGAATTAAGATTGTAAAATAAAAAAAAGCGAAGTGAAAGAGTTGAGGTAATTATTTAGTTATTCATAATGTTTTAAAGCAGTTTATTATTGATTAATTTAGGAGAATTAAAAAAACGTCTTTTTAGACAAAAATAGCTTTTCTTTTCTGTTATTTCTTCACTTTTTAAGAAATATCTACATAAATTTATTATTTATTCCTAAACTTTTTAATTGATATTTATCTTATTTTCTTTACAAATCATTAAAAATTTATATTTTTTCTACTTAATTTATACAGACTGCATTTTTCTTTCTCTTTCAGCTTAAGCAATTTGTCAAAATATTTTAACAATTTATTTATGAACTTAATAAAACTAACTCAAAGTATAATAGAAAAGAAAATTTTTCAACAAAATAGAAAACATTTTTTGAATGTACAAGAAACTAGTTAAAAACACACAAAAAAAGTAGAAGTAAATTTGAAAATAAATTACAAATCTTAGTAAAATGAATTGTTCTATATTGTTGCAGCAGCATACATTTTATTGCAGTGAATCTTCTTCAGATGCTGAAGAAAGAAAATGTTGCAAATATTGCCATAAAATATTGTACTTATGCAATTTGTTGGCATAATAATAGAAAAGCAAAAGACAAGGGCAGATCAGAGATTATAAATTGAATTACTGAAGAAAAATTTATGTCTGACATAAATTTGTTATGAAACATTTATGTCTGACATAAGCTTCAGTAGAAAGTTTTATGTTGAATATAAGTCTGCGTCGATAATTTTTATGTCGGAGATAATTTTATATAAAAAATCTTATGTCAGACATAAATTTCTATAGAAATTTTTATGTCGGACATAAATTTTTACAGAAAATTGTATATCTGACATAAATGTTTATAGAGACTTTTATGTCTGACATAGATTTCTATAGAACATTTTATGTCTGACATAAATTTCCATAGAACATTTAATGTTTGACATAAATTTTTATGGAAACATTTAATGTTTGACATAAATTTCTATAAAAAATTTTATGTCTGAGAAAATTTCTATAGAAAATTTTATGTCTGACATAAATTTCCAGAGAAAATTTTATGTCTGACATAAATATCTATAGGACATTTTATGTCTGACATAGAAGTTCGTGCTAGTCTGATATAAATTTCTAAAAATATATAATTTCTGAGAAAAATTTTATGGTTGATATACATTTTTTAATAAAACTTGTGTCTGACATACATTTGTTTCCAAAAATTGTATGTCTGACAAAAATTTCTTTACAAAGCTTCATGACAAACAAAAATTTCTCTAGAAACTTTCATGTCTGACATAAGAAAACTGTGTAATATTTCCTTGCAATCTATGACTACCCCTAATTTCTGTATTATATTACAATACTCTACTTACGACATTATTTTATATTCATTTTACAAATAAACAAATTCATTTTATTTGAATGTTTTAAGATTTTTAACATGTTTTATTGTTTTAGTTCTATTTGTATTATTCTTGTTTTCTTCTTTTTTTCTCTGCTATTCATCTTCTATCTTCCATTTTGTTAACATCCGAATATGTCAATGCATGTAAATGTGTTTCGTATCTTGAGTAAAATTTTGTCATATGTAAAGTATGTTTGAATTATTGTAAAAATTGTTTAAATGTTGCCATATAAACAATTCTTGGCATTCAAAATGGTACAAAGTAAAGTTTTGTCAATTTGTACGAGTACGTTTCGAATGTCTTTTTGTAGGGGAAACAACAACAACAGCAACATATTTCTAAAGGGAAAGTTATTGTGCAGAGTTAGAATCGAGAAACACTCGAAAAAGTGTTTGAAAAATGCAGCCTAAACTATAGACTAGACTATAGACTAGACTAGACTAGACTAGACTAGACTATAGACTAGACTATAGACTAGACTATAGACTAGACTATAGACTAGACTATAGACTAGACTATAGACTAGACTATAGACTAGACTATAGACTAGACTATAGACTAGACTATAGACTAGACTAGACTATAGACTAGACTATAGACTAGACTATAGACTAGGACTATAGACTAGACTATAGACTAGACTATGACTAGACTATAGACTAGACTATAGACTAGACTATAGACTAGACTATAGACTAGACTATAGACTAGACTATAGACTAGACTATAGACTAGACTATAGACTAGACTATAGACTAGACTATAGACTAGACTATAGACTAGACTATAGACTAGACTATAGACTAGACTATAGACTAGACTATAGACTAGACTATAGACTAGACTATAGACTAGACTATAGACTAGACTATAGACTAGACTATAGACTAGACTATAGACTAGACTATAGACTAGACTATAGACTAGACTATAGACTAGACTATAGACTAGACTATAGACTAGACTATAGACTAGACTATAGACTAGACTATAGACTAGACTATAGACTAGACTATAGACTAGACTATAGACTAGACTATAGACTAGACTATAGACTAGACTATAGACTAGACTATAGACTAGACTATAGACTAGACTAGACTAGACTAGACTAGACTATAGACTAGACTATAGACTAGACTATAGACTAGACTATAGACTAGACTATAGACTAGACTATAGACTAGACTATAGACTAGACTATAGACTAGACTATAGACTAGACTATAGACTAGACTATAGACTAGACTATAGACTAGACTATAGACTAGACTATAGACCAGACAATATATCAGACTATCGACTATAGGAATTTTAAGCTTGGCTATAGTCCAAAGGTTTGTCGAGTAGCTTTTATAGCTTACTGCCAACTTTCTTTGAGTGTTCTAAAGTATTTACAAAAGCTTTTTGTTATAATATAAATGTTCAAAAATCTTATAACATTAAGTATGCAAATGTATTGTTATTTACTTATACTCTTGTACTAAATTTTTGTGTTATTTATTTTTCAAAAAAAAAAAAAATACTTTTTAGGAAGTACATTCTAACTCTTACTTAGCAAACTTCTATATTGCAAAAATTTTATATTTAAAGATTTGCAAACACACAAACATTCCTTTTTCATTAAGAAGTTATTTACTTAACAATAAAATGAGAAAATGAAATAATTTAAAATGTTCAAATTTAAGTTTATTTTTCTATTTGTTTGTAAAATGTTTAAAATTACTGTCATAATAAATGTCATTTTAATATTGTTGTTTTAAGTTGGTTTGAAGATCTTAAAAAAAGAGTTTTTCTTTTTCTAAATTGTGTCTGGTGTTATACTTAATAAGTCAATGTCTTTTTAAGAAAATTTTTTAAAAATCTTGTTGTAGTTCTGCGAAACAGAAAAATGGACAGAATTAATCTAAACGCGTGCATTTGGTTGCCATTGATATTTGGAGGTTTATTTATACTTTTTGTTTTAAATTTAACATAAATTTTTCTAAAAGGTTAAAGGAAGTTTCATAAATGACCAAAAACATTTGGGGAACAATTGTGCTGATCTATGAAGACTGATATACTGCACCTAAATTTGAGTCCTTATGACTTATGGATCCATCGGAAAAGTGGCTTCAGAAATACACTGCAAATTCTTTTATCAACTCGTTTTCACATAGAACTCCCCCTATCAGCTCAACTTTTCTCTTTCAAAATCTCTTTCGATAATTTATGGCCTTTTTTCCTCTACTCCACCTCGCACTGAAGTACAAATGCCTCAAATGAAAAAAAATCTGCAATTTTTTTTTACTTTATCTCCTCCTTCATGTATGTGTGTTTTTGATTGCAGTTAGCACTTAAACGAGTGTTAAAAGATATTTCTCTAAAATGAACACAGCAAAGAAAAGGATGAAAGTGAATTGGAAAAAATATCAAGTGCATGTTTTTTTCAAAATGTCTTAAAGGAATTTCTTTTGATCGCACCGCTTAGTTTCACACTGACAAGTGTCGAAATATAATTCAACTAGACATTGCAACAGATTATCCATTGTAAATGAAACAAAATGTTGTTGTTCTTCTTATTTGTTTAGTCTACCTTTTACAAATATGACATTTTTCTTTGGCAGAGCCAGACACTGGCTGCTGCTTATTGGAGGCAGATGGTTCAGATAGTTGGTTGCTTGTAGTAAGCAATAGCAATTTATCAAAGAAATGAAAACATTTTTTATAGCTAAAAGATTAAATCAAAAAGGAAACTCGTAAAAGGAGATTTACGAAAAAAAAATTGGGATAGAAAATAGATTCGAATAATCGACTCAGTTCAAGTACAATTTTAGCTCAGTCTTAGTTAAGTTATGTTCTAGTTCTGCTCTAGTTCTGTTCTAGTTCTGTTCTAGTTCTGTTCTAGTTCTGTTCTAGTTCTGTTCTAGTTCTGTTCTAGTTCTGTTATAGTTCTGTTCTTGTTCTGTTCTAGTTGAGTTCTAGTTCTGTTCTAGTTCTGTTGTAGTTCAGCTGTAGTTCTGTTGTAGTTCTGTTGTAGTTCTGTTGTAGTTCTGTTGTAGTTCTGTTGTAGTTCTGTTCTAGTTCTGTTCTAGTTCTGTTCTAGTTCTAGTTCTGTTCAAGTTCTGTTCTAGTTCTGTTCTAGTTATGTTCTAGTTATGTTCTAGTTCTTGTTCTGTTCTGTTCTGTTCGAGTTCTGTTCTAGTTCTGTTCTAGTTCGTTCTAGTTCTGTTCTAGTTCTGTCTAGTGCTGTGTCTAGTTCTGTTCTAAGGTTTCTGTTCTAGTTCTGTTCTAAGTTTCTAAAGTTCTGTTCGAGTCCTGTTCTAGTTCTGTTCTAGTTCTGTTCTAGTTCTGTTCAGTTCGTCTAGTTCTGTTCTAGTTCTGTCCTAGTTCTGTTCTAGTCTGTTCTAGTTCTGTCTTGTTCGTCGAGTTCTGTTCTAGTTCTGTTCTAGTCCTGTTCTAGTTCTGTTTAGTGTCTGTTCTAGTTCTGTTCTGAGTTCGTTCTAGTTCTGTCTAGTTCTAGTTCTGTTCTTGTTCTAGTTCTGTTCTAAGTTCTGGTTCTTCTAGTTCTGTTCTAGTTCTGTCTAGTTCTGGTTCTAGTTCTGTTGCTAGGTCTTCTAGTTCTGTTCTAGTTCTGTTCTAGTTCTGTGCTAGTTCCTGTTCTAGTTCTGTTCTAGTTCTGTGTTCTAGTTCGGTTCTAGTTTCTGTTCTAGTCTAGTTCTGTTCTAGTTCTAGGTCTAGTTCTAGTTCGTCAGTTTCTGTCTAGTTGTTCTAGTTCTAGTTCTAGTTCTGTTCTAGTTCTGTTCTAGTTCTGTTCTAGTTCTGTTCTAGTTCTGTTCTAGTTCTGTTCTAGTTCTGTTCTAGTTCTGTTCTAGTTCTGTCTAGTTCTTTCTAGTTCTGTTCTAGTTCTGTTCTAGTTCTGTTCTAGTTCTGTTCTAGTTCTGTTCTAGTTTCTGTTCTAGTTCTGTTCTAGTTCTGTTCTAGTTCTGTTCTAGTTCTGTTCTAGTTCTGTTTCTAGTTCTGTTCTAGTTCTGTTCTAGTTCTGTTCTAGTTCTGTTCTAGTTCTGTTCTAGTTCTGTTCTAGTTCTGTTCTAGTTCTGTTCTAGTTCTGTTCTAGTTCTGTTCTAGTTCTGTTCTAGTTCTGTTCTAGTTCTGTTCTAGTTTCTGTTCTAGTTCTGTTCTAGTTCTGTTCTAGTTCTGTTCTAGTTCTGTTCTAGTTCTGTTCTAGTTCTGTTCTAGTTCTGTTCTAGTTCTGTTCTAGTTCTGTACTAGTTCTTTCTAGTTCTGTTCTAGTTCTAGTTCTGTTCAGTTCTAGTTCTAGTTCCGTTCTAGTTCTGTTCTAGTTCTGTTCTAGTTCTGTTCTAGTTCTGTTCTAGTTCTGTTCTAGTTCTGTTCTAGTTCTGTTCTAGTTCTGTCTAGTTCTGTACTAGTTCTGTACTAGTTCTGTTCTAGTACTGTTGTAGTTCTCTTCATGTTCGAACTAAACAAATTCTTTAATTTTCTTTTCAAATTTATCACCAATTACCACTTCGACATGTTAGTTCCTTTTGTCAACACCAATTAACCCACATTTGAAGCTACTAACACAACATGTTGAAATATTCTTAGAATGAAAATTTATGTTAAATTTTGTCCTTAAATAAAAACATAAATTTGCAACAGTTAGTTGTAAAAGAAATAAGAAAAACAACAAGCACATACTCAAAATAAAATCCATAAAAACAACAACTTGAAACATGAGCATAAAATGTTTTTTAGGCACGCGACTTGGAAAAGGTGGCCTTGTGTCACAAAACAATAAAAATCCTTAAAATTTACAACAAAAAGAAACACACACATGAGCAAAAGGAAAACCAAAATGTATACATGACCATTGTGTTCATGTTAAAGATGGTGACATAAAATGTCCTGTGTTTTTTCGTTCTTTAGGTTTTCTACATGACATCTTAAAATGTTCTACACCACCAGGATATAAGGTGTGGGTAAGAGTGAGTGAAGGAGTCTGTAAAAAGAAGGACAGGTATGGAGGTGGGGCAGGTTAAGTACATATTTATACATATAGTATTTAAAACATTTACCTGCATAGAAAAAATGTTGTTTAAAGCTTATTTGTCACGCACACTTTTCAAGTTTTTCTTTTACTAGTTTTTTGGTTACTTTTGTTATCCTGCCACATTTTGTGGCAATATTACTACTACAATGTTTTGTTTTGTTCTCCGCCACGTGTTGGTATGTGTATAGTTATAATTTTTTGTGGCAAGTTTATTGTTTTCTATGTTGGTTTTTCATTTATTTTTTGCAACCTTGTTAACACGTGAGTTTATGTTGCACTTGTCTATTTAAAAAATGTTTACTTTTATTGTTGTTGTTCTACATGTTGTATGCTGTTTTTTCGTGTATTCCGTGATGTGTGAAGGGTAAAAGTTTGTATTCTGCAGATAGTTTTTTGTGCATAAATATCTTTTGTTGTTAGTTTTATAAAACTATCAACAACATTTGAGTGATAAATAAACAAATTAAAGTGAGATAATTTAGTTAACATTGAAATACAAAGAGACAATTTTTTAAATGTTTTAGTTTAGTTATAATTTAGTTCTAGTTCAGTCCTAAATCTATACCAGATCAGTTTTAGTTCTAGTTAAGTTCTAGTTCAGTTCTAGTTCAGTTCTAGTTCAGTTCTAGTTCAGTTCTAGTTCAGTTCTAGTTCAGTTCTAGTTCAGTTCTAGTTCAGTTCTAGTTTCAGTTCTAGTTCAGTTCTAGTTCAGTTCTAGTTCAGTTCTAGTTCAGTTCTAGTTCAGTTCTAGTTCAGTTCTAGTTCAGTTCTAGTTCAGTTCTAGTTTCTAGTTCAGTTCTAGTTCTTTTCTAGTTCTTTCTAGTTCAGTTCTAGTTCGGTTCTAGTTCTTTTCTAGTTCTTTTCTAGTTCCGTTCTAGTTCAGATCTAGTTCAGATCGAGTTCAGATCTAGTTCTGTTCTGTTCTAGTTCTGTTCTAGATCTGTTCTAGTTCTGTTCTAGTTCTGTTCTAGTTCTGTTCTAGTTCTGTTCTAGTTCTGTTCTAGTTCTGTTCTAGTTCTGTTCTAGTTCTGTTCTAGTTCTGTTCTAGTTCTGTTCTAGTTCTGTTCTAGTTCTGTTCTAGTTCTGTTCTAGTTCTGTTCTAGTTCTGTTCTAGTTCTGTTCTAGTTCTGTTCTAGTTCTGTTCTAGTTCTGTTCTAGTTCTGTTCTAGTTCTGTTCTAGTTCTGTTCTAGTTCTGTTCTAGTTCTGTTCTAGTTCTGTTCTAGTTCTGTTCTAGTTCTGTTCTAGTTCTGTTCTAGTTCTGTTCTAGTTCTGTTCTAGTTCTGTTTCTAGTTCTGTTCTAGTTCTGTTCTAGTTCTGTTCTAGTTCTGTTTCTAGTTCTGTTCTAGGTCTGTTCTAGTTCTGTTCTAGTTCTGTTCTAGTTTCTGTCTAGTTCTGTTCTAGTTCTGTTCTAGTTCTGTTCTAGTTCTGTTAGTTCTGTTCTAGTTCTGTTCTAGTTCTGTTCTAGTTTCTATTCTAGTTCTGTTTCTAGTTATGTTCTAGTTCTTAGTTCTGTTCTGTTCTAGTTCTGTTCTAGTTCTGTTCTAGTTCTGTTCTAGTTCTGTTCTAGTTCTGTTAGTTCTGTTCTAGTTCTGTTCTAGTTCTGTTCTAGTTCTGTTCTAGTTCTGTTCTAGTTCTGTTCTAGTTCTGTTCTAGTTCTGTTCTAGTTCTGTTCTAGTTCTGTTCTAGTTCTTTCTAGTTCTGTTCTAGTTCTGTTCTGTTCTGTTCTAGTTCTGTTCTAGGTTCTGTTCTAGTTCTGTTCTAGTTCTGTTCTGTTCTAGTTCTGTTCTAGTTCTGTTCTAGTTCTGTTCTTTTCTGTTCTAGTTCTGTTCTAGTTCTGTTCTAGTTCTGTTCTAGTTCTGTTCTAGTTCTGTTCTAGTTCTGTTCTAGTTCTGTTCTAGTTCTGTTCTAGTTCTGTTCTAGTTCTGTTCTAGTTCTGTTCTAGTTCTGTTCTAGTTCTGTTCTAGTTCTGTTCTAGTTCTGTTCTAGTTCTGTTCTAGTTCTGTTCTAGTTCTGTTCTAGTTCTGTTCTAGTTCTGTTCTAGTTCTGTTCTAGTTCTGTTCTAGTTCTGTTCTAGTTCTGTTCTAGTTCTGTTCTAGTTCTGTTCTAGTTCTGTTCTAGTTCTGTTCTAGTTCTGTTCTAGTTCTGTTCTAGTTCTGTTCTAGTTCTGTTCTAGTTCTGTTCTAGTTCTGTTCTAGTTCTGTTCTAGTTCTGTTCTAGTTCTGTTCTGTTCTAGTTCTGTTCTAGTTCTGTTCTAGTTCTGTTCTAGTTCTGTTCTAGTTCTGTTCTAGTTCTGTTCTAGTTCTGTTCTAGTTCTGTTCTAGTTCTGTTCTAGTTCTGTTCTAGTTCTGTTCTAGTTTCTGTTCTAGTTCTGTTCTAGTTCTGTTCTATTCTGTTCTAGTTCTGTTCCTAGTTCTGTTCTAGTTCTGTTCTAGTTCTGTTCTAGTTCTGTTCTAGTTCTGTTCTAGTTCTGTTCTAGTTCTGTTCTAGTTCTGTTCTAGTTCTGTTCTAGGTCTGTTCTAGTTCTGTTTCTAGTTCTGTCTAGTCTGTTCTAGTTCTGTTCTAGTTCTGTGTTCTAGTTCTTTTAGTTCTGTTCTAGTTCTGTTCAGTTCTGTTCTAGTTTCTGTTCTAGTTCCGTTCTAGTTCGGTTCTAGTTCCGTTCTAGTTCTGTTCTAGATCTGTTCTAGTTCTGTTCTAGTTCTGTTTCTAGTTCTGTTCTAGTTCTGTTCTAGTTCTGTTCTAGTTCTGTTCTAGTTCTGTTCTAGTTCTGTTCTAGTTCTGTTCTAGTTCTGTTCTAGTTCTGTTCTAGTTCTGTTCTAGTTCTGTCCTAGTTCTGTTCTAGTTTCTGTTCTAGTTCTTCCTAGTTCTGTTCTGTTCTAGTTCTGTTCTAGTTCTGTTCTAGTTCTGTTCTTGTTCTGTTCTAGTTCTGTTCTAGATGTCTCTATTTCTGTTCTTGTTCCGTTCTAGTTCTGTTCTAGTTCTGTTCTAGTTCTGTTCTAGTTCTGTTCTAGTTCTGTTCTAGTTCTGTTCTAGTTCTGTTCTAGTTCTGTTCTAGTTCTGTTCTAGTTCTGTTCTAGTTCTGTTCTAGTTCTGTTCTAGTTCTGTTCTAGTTCTGTTCTAGTTCTGTTCTAGTTCTGTTCTAGTTCTGTTCTAGTTCTGTTCTAGTTCTGTTCTAGTTCTGTTCTAGTTCTGTTCTAGTTCTGTTCTAGTTCTGTTCTAGTTCTGTTCTAGTTCTGTTCTAGTTCTGTTCTAGTTCTGTTCTAGTTCTGTTCTAGTTCTGTTCTAGTTCTGTTCTAGTTCTGTTCTAGTTCTGTTCTAGTTCTGTTCTAGTTCTGTTTCTAGTTCTGTTCTAGTTCTGTTCTAGTTCTGTTCTAGTTCGTTCTAGTTCTGTTCTAGTTTCTGTTCTAGTTCTGTTCTAGTTCTGTTCTAGTTCTGTTTCTAGTTCTGTTCTAGTTCTGTTCTAGTTCTGTTCTAGTCTGTTCTAGTTCTGTTCTAGTTCTGTTCTAGTTCTCTTTTAGTTCTCTTCTAGTTCTCTTCTAGTTCTCTTCTAGTTCTCTTCTAGTTCTCTTCTAGTTTTGTTCTAGTTCTGTTCTAGTTCTGTTCTAGTTTCTGTTCTAGTTCTGTTCTAGTTCTGTTCTAGTTCTGTTTCTAGTTCTGTTCTAGTTCTGTTCTAGTTCTGTTCTAGTTCTGTTCTAGTTCTGTTCTAGTTTCTGTCTAGTTCTGTTCTAGTTCTGTTCTAGTTCTGTTCTAGTTCTGTTCTAGTTCTGTTCTAGTTCTGTTCTAGTTCTGTTCTAGTTTCTGTTCTGTTCTAGTTCTGTTCTAGTTCTGTTCTAGTTCTGTTCTAGTTCTGTTCTAGTTCTGTTCTAGTTCTGTTCTAGTTCTGTTCTAGTTCTGTTCTAGTTCTGTTCTAGTTCTGTTCTAGTTCTGTTCTAGTTTTCTGTTCTAGTTCTGTTCTAGTTCTGTTCTAGTTCTGTTCTAGTTCTGTTCTAGTTCTATTCTAGTTCTATGCTAGTTCTGTTCTAGTTCTGTTCTAGTTCTGTTCTAGTTCTGTTCTAGTTCAGTTCTAGATCCGATTTAGTTTCAGTTTAAAGCCACAATTTAAAGCATATTTTAAAGAAGCAAAAAAAATTAAAGTGTTTAAAAATATGTATTTATGTATGTTTATCTGATTTACATATGTATGTATATGTCAAAACCATATTTTCAATATAATTGCAAATTCCGTTGTTACGGTGATATGTCACTCTAAAACACTTCTTAACAAATGCTGTAATACGAATACCAAGATTATTTCTTTATTCAAGACAATAAATATGTATGTGAAAAATTCTTAAAATTTCTGTTTAATTTATATATTACTTATCAAAAACGCTCCATTTCTTAAAACAAAAATATATAGAAAAATATCTTGTGGCAAAGTGAACCACTTAACAACCTATTAACCAAGATTGTTTTCATTTTCATGATGTTGTTTTTCTCTTGGATTCGATTTATTCTTTCTTTATTTTAAACAAAGTTATCAAGTTATCAAAAAAATCAACATCACGTACATATAGTATAGAAAGAATTGTCATAAAATACTCTTGTATCTATACAATCAAGAAAAAAAAAACAACGAAATGAAAGCCGAAAAAATAAACTCCTAAAAGTCTGCTACAGCAACTCATACCCTTAAAGAATTGTATGTAAACGTGTCACAATTTACATTTTACAGGTGATTTGCCACATTTTCACGATAAAAACACACAAAACAACTCAAAAAATGTACAAAATGAAGAAATATAGAAAGAAAAATAACACCAAAACATCTTTAAGGCATCACAATTGTAGAAAAAACAGCCTCTTGTATCTGTGTATAAATATGATTTTGTAAATGTAAAATTGTAACTCTATTCACACAGATAGATATAAAATATATACTCGTTTATTCAAAGTAGGTACTTTAAACCCATGTTCATTCATAGTTAAGCTCCCTTAAGAATAAAACGCACAGACAGACACACTGTCAAACGAAAAAGCAGAACGCTAGGACGGATATAAAAAATATCTATTACATCTATGACAAATGTTAAAACGCGAATTTAACAATTCTCAAAAAATACAAGACAAAAGAAAAATAATCAACAAACACGTTTTAGCAAAAGTTTTGACATTTATATTTAAGAAAGTTCAGAAAGTTCTATATTCAGTAATAACGAATTAGTGGTTCTCTACATTCTGCTTTGAAAAGATTTTGAACAGATCTAAAACTGAACTAGAACTGAACTGGAATTGAACTGGAATTGAACTAGAACTGAACTAGAACTAGAACTGAACTAGAACTGAACTAGAACTGAACTAGAACTGAACTAGAACTGAACTAGAACTGAACTAGAACTAGAACTGAACTAGAACTAGAACTGAACTAGAACTGAACTAGAACTGAAAGAACTGAACTAGAACTGAACTAGAACTGAACTAGAACTGAACTAGAACTGAACTAGAACTGAACTAGAACTGAACTAGAACTGACCTAGAACTGAACTAGAACTGAACTAGAACTGAACTAGAACTGAACTAGAACTGAACTAGAACTGAACTAGAACTGAACTAGAACCGAACTAGAACTGAACTAGAACTGAACTAGAACTGAACTAGAACTGAAGTAGAACTGATCTAGAACTGAACTAGAACTGAACTTGAACTGAACTAGAATATAACTAGAACTGAAATAGTCCTGCACTACACCATCTTTTGTACATTTTTTTCTTGTCATATTTACGTGTTCTTGCCGTTACGCTAAGCGAAGGTATTAGACTTTTCACAAACATAATACTTACTAAAATCCCAAAACTTTTTTCGGCAGATATTTTTCCTCCAAAACAGAAATTTTGTACGCTATTGTATTCGACTTAACAATTTATATTCTTACTATATCTGCGAGTGTAATAAAACCACAGATTTACTTTTTATTAAAAAAAAAAAGAAAACTTCTACCAATTTAATAAACATTGAAAAATCCAAATAAAATAGAAGACAAAAAATCATACGCCATTGGCATTGATTGCTATCAATTCAACCAACAATTATGAACTTTAGCGGCTGGAATCCTAAGCACTTGACAAAGTTAAAGAAGCTGTTTGCGATAACTTTCCACTTTTCAACTCTGAACTGATAGAGACAAAATGTTAAGCCGTTAGAACTACGTGATTTTATTACTGAATAAATACTAGAATTGTTAAGTTTGTATTTGATTTATTATGCCCCAAGGTGGCATTAAAAATGAAAATACACCAGCCATAGATATTTTAAGAAAAACACAGCAATTGGACATTTTGTTTATTTTTGTCAATTGTTTGTAAAAAGGTTTGCAAGTTTATTAAAAATTAATATTGGTTTTGAGGTTTTTACTTAGTTATTAGATTGAGTTAATAGATCTGGGGACAAATTAAATGGAATTACTAAAGAGTGATTTGTAAAAGTTTTATATATTTATTTGTTTGGTAAAAATGTAATTAGGATGGTTCAAAATAAAAACTGAACTAGAACTGAATTAGAACTGAACTAGAACTGAACTAGAACTGAATTAGAACTGAACTAGAACTGAACTAGAACTGAACTAGAACTGAACTAGAACTGAACTGGAACTGAACTTGAACTGAACTAGAACTGAACTAGAACTGAACTAGAACTGAACTGGAACTGAACTAGAACTGAAGTGGAACTGAACTAGAACTGAACTAGAACTGAACTGGAACTGAACTAGAACTGAACTAGAACTGAACTGGAACTGAACTAGAACTGAACTAGAACTGAACTAGAACTGAACTAGAACTGAACTAGAACTGAACTAGAACTGAACTATAACTGAACTAGAACTGAACTAGAACTAAACTAGAACTGAACTAGAACTGAACTAGAACTGAACTAGAACTGAACTAGAACTGAACTAGAACTGAACTAGAACTGAACTAGAACTGAACTAGAACTGAACTAGAACTGAACTAGAACTGAACTAGAACTGAACTAGAACTGAACTAGAACTGAACTAGAACTGAACTAGAACTGAACTAGAACTGAACTAGAACTGAACTAGAACTGAACTAGAACTGAACTAGAACTGAACTAGAACTGAACTAGAACTGAACTAGAACTGAACTAGAACTGAACTAGAACTGAACTAGAACTGAACTAGAACTGAACTAGAACTGAACTAGAACTGAACTAGAACTGAACTAGAACTGAACTAGAACTGAACTAGAACTGAACTAGAACTGAACTAGAAGTGAACTGGAACTGAACTAGAACTGAACTAGAACTGAACTGGAACTGAACTAGAACTGAACTAGAACTGAACTAGAACTGAACTAGAACTAGAACTGAACTGGAACTGAACTGGAACTGAACTAGAACTGAACTAGAACTGAACTAGAACTGAACTAGAACTGAACTAGAACTGAACTAGAACTGAACTAGAACTGAAATAGAACTGAACTAGAACTGAACTAGAACTGAACTAGAACTGAACTAGAACTGAACTAGAACTGAACTAGAACTGATCTAGAACTGAACTAGAACTGAACTAGAACTGAACTAGAACTGAACTAGAACTGAACTAGAACTGAACTAGAACTGAACTAGAACTGATCTAGAACTGAACTAGAACTGAACTAGAACTGAACTAGAACTGAACTAGAACTGAACTAGAACTGAACTAGAACTGAACTAGAACTGAACTAGAACTGAACTAGAACTGAACTAGAACTGAACTAGAACTGAACTAGAACTGAACTAGAACTGAACTAGAACTGAACTAGAACTGAACTAGAACTGAACTAGAACTGATCTAGAACTGAACTAGAACTGAACTAGAACTGAACTAGAACTGAACTAGAACTGAACTAGAACTGAACTAGAACTGAACTAGAACTGAACTAGAACTGAACTAGAACTGAACTAGAACTGAACTAGAACTGAACTAGAACTGAACTAGAACTGAACTAGAACTGAACTAGAACTGAACTAGAACTGAACTAGAACTGAACTAGAACTGAACTAGAACTGAACTAGAACTGAACTAGAACTGAACTAGAACTGAACTAGAACTGAACTAGAACTGAACTAGAACTGAACTAGAACTGAACTAGAACTGAACTAGAACTGAACTAGAACTGAACTAGAACTGAACTAGAACTGAACTAGAACTGAACTAGAACTGAACTAGAACTGAACTAGAACTGAACTAGAACTGAACTAGAACTGAACTAGAACTGAACTAAAACTGAACTAGAACTGAACTAGAACTGAACTAGAACTGAACTAGAACTGAACTAGAACTGAACTAGAACTGAACTAGAACTGAACTAGAACTGAACTAGAACTGAACTAGAACTGAACTAGAACTGAACTAGAACTGAACTAAAACTGAACTAGAACGGAACTAGAACTGAACTGGAACTGAACTAGAACTGAACTAGAACTGAACTAGAACTGAACTAGAACTGAACTAGAACTGAACTAGAACTGAACGAACTGAACTAGAACTGAACTAGAACTGAACTAGAACTGAACTAGAACTGAACTAGAACTGAACTAGAACTGAACTAGAACTGAACTAGAACTGAACTAGAACTGAACTAGAACTGAACTAGAACTGAACTAGAACTGAACTAGAACTGAACTAGAACTGAACTAGAACTGAACTAGAACTGAACTAGAACTGAACTAGAACTGAACTAGAACTGAACTAGAACTGAACTAGAACTGAACTAGAACTGAACTAGAACTAGAACTGAACTAGAACTAAACTACAACTGAACTAGAACTGAACAGAAACTGAAGTAGAATCAGAATGACAAATATTTTACTTACAACAAAGGCCATAATTAAGACAAGCTTTATCTCAGCTTAATTTTTCCTTTTGCACATAAATTCAGCTTAAGTTTTTAAAATTATCACTCCACTTTAAGCTTTGGAAATTGCTATAATATTGCGGCTTCCCTTTGTAAAACAGATTTCCCCAATATCAATCTAATTGCCTCATTTTTGTTTTTCGCTCCAGCTAAATCTGCTGTACCTAAACGAAAAAAAATGTGTTTTGGAAATAAATTTTTTGGTTTAAATCTTCTTAAACAGCTAAATCTTTTATCTTACTTAGAGTTCATTTTTTCTCCAAAACGTGGCAGCAAACGGCCCAAATAAAGAAAAACGACTAAAGTAAAACTGAAAATAAAACTCAATTCATATGTTACATATGTGCAATTTAAATGGTTTAAATTTGTATCTGGCCGTCTGTCTGTCCAGCCATCTCTATATGCTCCAAGCTCTACCAGAGCCATAAGAATTTTGTGGTTGTCTGGCTATTTGGTTTTTGTTTCCTTTTTTTATTTTGTGGCACTGATAGTGGTTGGTGTTGGTGGTGGCGTAGTTGAAATTGCAATTGCATTATAGCCAAGGGCTTAACTGATTTAAAAAGGTAAGAAAAATCACCAAATTGGCTCTAAATCAAAAAGCCAACAATATACAACATTAAAACGTAGTAAAACAAGAAAAACTCTACTTTCAAGCAATGATCTTAAACCACATACTTCCAGCCCAATAAGGAAGCTTTACATCCACCAAGTTTCGGCTATTTTCTTACATAGTCTCAAAGAAATAGTCAAGATATTTTTGTTGTAAGTAGGAGCAAAAAAAAAACACTGCAAGTATTTCATTGTAAATGTTGCATGTTGGTGTAGATAAATAACTAAATAATAGAATAATAGTATAATTGATGGACTTTAAGTACAGCCACTTAAACTTATTCACACCTTAAGGTAACAACAACTACAATAGCAATGCAACAAAAATCTGTAACATTTACAACAACTAGTATTTTGCCAATAACAAGTTTATGTTATAGCTAACATATGGAGTTGTCTGTAGTTGAACTCAAAATAATGAAAGTTAGCGGGGTGTATTTTGTTTATTCCTTAGCCTTATTCTTCTCTTGGCACCAATTGCAGCCAATTTTTGAGCAATGTCTCTATACGTAAATATACGTATATACTTACTTACTTGTTTGTAAGTATGTATTGGTTGCAAGCAATAAATTTATTAGAGCACAAAATTGGG
>NW_023996727.1:0-25000 GCF_015586225.1 Lucilia sericata
ACTTAGACTAGGACTAAGACTAAAGACGCTAGACTTGACGATAGACTAGACTATAGACTAGGCTATAGACTAGACTATAGCAGACTATTTTAGTCACACTCATGGAGTAAAACGAAAATTTACGGAAGAAAATTGTATGTCATGACATGATAATTTTCAATAAAAGTTCTTGTTTCATGTCATGACATCAGAAGTTTCGTTATAGTTTTGTCATACTCATACTCAATAGAAAATTTCTCGCTCATGTCATGACATCAAAAATCTGCATGAAAAATTTCACGCTCATGTTATGAGGTAAACATTTTTAATGCAAACATTTTTGATAACAAATTCGATGAAAATTTGCTCGATGTATAGAAAATTGTTCTAACTAAAGTCATGACATTTATTTTTGGAAAATTTTCTCTGTTCATCAAATAAATTTGTCAAAAATTCTTCTGTTTTGTCATGCACATACTGTGTACAAGTTTTTCTTCGGTTTTGGCAGTAGATATTTTTGCAACTTTGTAAATTTTATTCTTGTTGTTAGTTGTACAAAAATATTTAAAGGTGTTTGTTGTAATTTATATACCAGTTTAGTCAAGTGTTTGTACAGCAATATCCGTTTTCCGTTTTCATACATACCAACACTTCCATACACTTCTGACAACTTGCAAAACATACAAAATGTTTGATAAAGTACTTCAAAACATACAAGAAAAATTTCTCTTTAGATACGAGTTCAGTTGTAAGGGAGAGAGAAAGAATATACCCTTCAAACATTTAAAAGAGAAAACTATTGCGCATCACCCCAGACGCCACGTCAGAATCACTTCTGGACGATTGTCAGACGAGAACGCACATTTTACAAAAACAAAATACTTTGATTTCGAATTTTCGTCTTCTAGAAATATACTTTTTAGTTAGTTCCGGATGATAGTTAGAAGAGTGCATCCATTTTGCTTAAACAAAAAACCATGCCTGATGAATTTTTTGTCATCTGGAAGTATACGTTTTAGTGACTTCTGTATGAGAGTTGGGTGAGAACACACATTTTACAATAACAAAATACATTGTTTCCTTATTTGTATCTTCTTGATTTGTATGTTTATGTCACTTCTGGAAGACAGTTTGAAGAGTGTTCACATTAATGTTGTATTTTATTCATCTGGAAGTGTGGATTGTAGTCACTTCTGTACAATTGTCAGACGAGAGCACACATTTTACAAAAACAAAATACATTGATTTCTAGTTTTCGCCATCTGGAAGTATACTTTTAGGTTACTTCCGGATGATAGTAAGAAGAGTACAAAAACAAAAAAATATAAATACTTAATTTTTTAGCGTGAAAAAAAAATAAATAATGCAGAAATTTTGCTAAGTTCAGTGATGTTTTGTGTTTTGTTCAGTCATGTTCAGTTTTAATTATTCATCGTAAAACTTAAATGAGTTATTGAATTTAATGTTCATAGAAAAATAGTGTAATTAAAATATTGTGAATCTTAAGTAATAAAAAACAATATGACAGTGTTGTGTTAAAAATCAACTGTTAATAAACATTTAAGAAGGTTTTCTTAATTGGCGAAGTGTATTAAATATATACCAAAAAGTATAAGGAAGGATTATATAAATAAAATTAAAAAGTAAGTTGTCATATTAAAATACTATTTTAGGAATATGTTAAAAACTCTAAACGGCTTCCATTTCCATTATTTTTAAAAAAGTCTAATATGTTTAATTAAAAATGTTTTTATATTAAATTTCGACTCTCTCTTAATTCGTTTAGGAGGTATAAGCATTTAAAGACTTTTTCAAGTTGTACATTTCGACTTTCATTTGACGAACATTGCATTTTTAACATATTTAGATTTATTTGAGTTAAATCTTAACTTTCAATATTTTTAAAACTATTTGCGCGTTTAGGTCTGGAATCATTATATTGAAATTAATACTACTGTTTTATACATAAATTATTTTTTGACTTGGGTCACTCGACACGAAATTGCCCATATAAGATATTTAATATTGAAATCAGATAGTTTTAAACCCACCTTTTTTAAATAAATACAATTTTATTAATTTTCATATAGCTTTGGATTTAATTATTCTAATTATAGGTACTTTTTTAGTTATTAACACCAGGTCTTTCTATTACCTATCATATGATACTAATATTCTTAATATTTAGCATGCCGTTCCCAAGTTATTGAACCTAAGTATTAGAAGAGAGCAAACAAAAAATAGTATTGCAATATTAGTGTCAAAAGCAATATCCCGTTTAGGGTCCTTAAGGTGTTTCTATCGTTAGTGACTGTAAATAATTTAAAAAATAATCCATGACTTAGTAATTTCAGATCTTTATAGACGGTTTAATTCCAAGTTATTGAAAAAATGTTCATGAAAGGTATTGTTTTTATTGATTCAAAACAATAAATAAATTAATTAATTAATTTTTAATTATTTTATTTTTTAGAAAGCAGTAGCTAATATTGTACCCCCTATTAAAATACTTCTAACCGAATTAAAATATAAAAAAGGGATCTGGTAAGTTATATATGTCTTATTTCATCACGTGGTTCCATTAAAAATGTCGATTATTTGCAGAAAATGTAAAAAATGGATCTGACCGTTTAAACTTTGGTGGTAAATGTATTGGACATGAGAGAATCCTATTTTTATTGCTTCCTAAAGTATAACTGGTAATTTCAATAAATACAAAAGTATGTATATTCAATATTAATTATAAGATTATTTTGGTTTATTTCGTTGAAGGATTAATGCGTTCCATAATATAACTCTTACAATTTGATGGATTAATCATAAAATTGATGAAGAACTACAAAAATATTTAAGAGTCCAACGTTTTACAATTTTTGGAAGTATACCAGTCAACAGTTGGAATATTAATACAGATTCCCTGAAAATTATCTTATTATAAGGTAATAATTCTAAATCTTTGATACATATGTACATTAGACCGACTCACTCTGTATGGAAAGCAAAAACGTGTTTTTGTTACCCCTCCCAAAATTTACCTTGCTTTGTTTTATGATGATTCCCAAAATATTTTAAGTGACCGCTGGACCAAATTAAAAAAAGGTATTTTGGAATTATTTTTTTTAAATTTTTGTTTGTTTTGAAACAAAATATCCAATATGGGGTATCGTTTAAAAGGTATTTTAAAGTTTAAGAAATGCTGTATAATTTAAAACAAAATAACTAAAAAGGGACTTTTTTGTAACCGGTTCAGCTCACGAACGGCCATCGATAGACTAGAAATATTTTGGGCACCATTATAAAACATAACAAAGATTTTTTGAAGCTGGATAAAATATTGAATTTAACATGAAGAATCGTGTTCCCATACGATATTTTCTTTAAAACTGTCCAGCTCACGAATGGACAACACTTAACCGAAAATATTTTGGGTAACATCATATTACATAACAGCGAATATTATTTTTGTGTGTCGGTCTAATGTACATATATTACTTTTTTTAGATTAGTTGTTAAATCAATTATATTTTCTACTATTTTAATTTCAATTAATTCAATAAAAACTATAAAATTTCATTTTATTTAGATTTATTTTTATAGATTTTATTTTGGTGAGTATACAAATAGAAGAGAAAACTCATCTTCTAGAAGACGAGAATACTCATCTTCTAGAAGAAGAGAATACTCATCTTCAAGAAGAAGAGAATACTCTTCTTCTAGAAGAAGAGAAAACTCATCTTCTAGAAGAAGAGAAAACTCATCTTCTAGAAGATAAGATAGGAACACTTCTAGAGGATACTAGGTAGTCACTTCAAGAAGTGACTTCCTAGTCACATCTAGAAGAGTCTTTGGCAATACCTTACTTCCAAGAGTCATCTAGAAGTTTCTTCTGCGGGTCTTCCAGAAGTATCTTCCAAGTTACTCTTAGACGTTCCCCAGCTCGGCATCAGTTCTTCCCGACTGGTGACAAGAATTCTTATACTTCCGCAACATCGCTGGCGAGCTTTTAGCACGTTTGGAAGTTTCACACGGGTAACTTCCGCAATAGAAAATGTTTGTAGGGTATGTATATGTCATAGTATTGTATGTATATGTATAAAGATTAAACTTTATACAGTTTTAGAAAAGTAGAATATTAAAATAAAAGGGTAAGGTTAGGGTTACCTGTTCTACGAAGTAACAGACAGGAAAGTAGTAGAAGAAAAAGGTTAAATGTTTTTAAAAAGCAATTTAAAATGTTGCTCAACACTATTGCTAACAAACACACTTGCACTGAGAAAGAACGAGACTATTTAGAAACCCAAAAGTGGTTTGTTTTTATTGCATTTTAAGGGCCACAATACGGCTTCAGTTGTAGTTTGTGTGGAGTTTCTCTAACCACTTGCTCCTCACAATGACCCAGTATTTTTAAGAATTTTTAGTTTTATACTTGCCATTTACTTTATCCTTACATTAAGCTTTCTATTTAGTATTGTTGTAATAAGTTTATGAAAAATCTAGGAAATAAAACCTATATAGACAAATATAATTTCTTGTTTCTTGAAAAAGTACTTTACTTGTTCTTAATATTACGATTTTATAGCCAGCCCCATAAATGATAAGAAGGAAATTTACTTTTAAATGTTTTTTTAGTTGTTTGTAATTGTCCTTTTGCAAAAAATAATAAATAACTAGAAAAACAACGACAACATTTTAAATTACGGAAAAATAATAATAAAAAACTTGTACAAATTATAGTTATGAAAGTTTCGATAAAACTTACTGTAGTAGAAATAGAGAAAGAAAAAATAAACTACTTACCAGTGCACAAATTGTGATAAATTATTAAGGGGACCGAGTGGAATGTAAGGATTTTTCATTTTTATTTACAAGGACATGAAGCCAAGAAGGAGAAAACAAAATCAATAACAAGAAATAAAACTTTTGCTGACATTATTTCAATTAATAATTGCTTAGAAATAATATGAAGTGGAGAAAAGAAATTGTAGCAGTAGTTTTAAATATTAATTGGATTGTAAGAAAATTAGAACTTTTTGATGAAAAGTATTATGTCATAATAAACAATTGCTCTTGACATGCCAAGTGTCTAGTCTATAGTCTAGTCTGTAGTCTAGTCTGTAGTCTAGTCTATAGTCTAGTCTATAGTCTAGTCTAAAGTCTGTAGTCTAGTCTATAGTCTAGTCTATAGTCTAGTCTATAGTCTAGTCTATAGTCTAGTCTATAGTCTAGTCTATAGTCTAGTCTATAGTCTAGTCTATAGTCTAGTCTATAGTCTAGTCTATAGTCTAGTCTAAAGTCTAGTCTATAGTCTAGTCTATAGTCTAGTCTATAGTCTAGTCTATAGTCTAGTCTATAGTCTAGTCTATAGTCTAGTCTATAGTCTAGTCTATAGTCTAGTCTATAGTCTAGTCTATAGTCTAGTCTATAGTCTAGTCTATAGTCTAGTCTATAGTCTAGTCTATAGTCTAGTCTATAGTCTAGTATATAGTCTAGTCTATAGTCTAGTCTATAGTCTAGTCTATAGTCTAGTCTATAGTCTAGTCTATAGTCTAGTCTAGTCTAGTCTATAGTCTAGTCTATAGTCTAGTCTATAGTCTAGTCTAGTCTATAGTCTAGTCTATAGTCTAGTCTATAGTCTAGTCTATAGTCTAGTCTATAGTCTAGTCTATAGTCTAGTCTATAGTCTAGTCTATAGTCTAGTCTATAGTCTAGTCTATAGTCTAGTCTATAGTCTAGTCTATAGTCTAGTCTATAGTCTAGTCTAAAGTCTGTAGTCTAGTCTATAGTCTAGTCTATAGTCTAGTCTATAGTCTAGTCTATAGTCTAGTCTATAGTCTAGTCTATAGTCTAGTCTATAGTCTAGTCTATAGTCTAGTCTGTAGTCTAGTCTGTAGTCTAGTCTATAGTCTAGTCTAAAGTCTGTAGTCTAGTCTATAGTCTAGTCTATAGTCTATAGTCTAGTCTAAGTCTATAGTCTAGTCTATGTCTAGTCTATAGTCTAGTCTATAGTCTAGTCTATAGTCTAGTCTATAGTCTAGTCTATAGTCTAGTCTATAGTCTAGTCTATAGTCAGTCTATAGTCTAGTCTATAGTCTAGTCTATAGTCTAGTCTATAGTCTAGTCTATAGTCTAGTCTATAGTCTAGTCTATAGTCTAGTCTATAGTCTAGTCTATAGTCTAGTCTATAGTCTAGTCTATAGTCTAGTCTATAGTCTAGTCTATAGTCTAGTCTATAGTCTAGTCTATAGTCTAGTCTATAGTCTAGTCTATAGTCTAGTCTATAGTCTAGTCTATAGTCTAGTCTATAGTCTAGTCTATAGTCTAGTCTATAGTCTAGTCTATAGTCTAGTCTATAGTCTAGTCTATAGTCTAGTCTATAGTCTAGTCTATAGTCTAGTCTATACACACAGAAAAAAGATCTATCAGAAATTAGTTACAATAACCAATATTTAGTAATTAGTCATGAATATTAATTGTAATTATTAAAAAACTATAAACTCAACATATTTTCTATAATTAGAACTGAAAAAACACATTTCTAATCGAACTGAGGTTTACACAACTATAAATTTAGTTAACATACCTAATTAATGCTTAATAAAAATTAATTTATTCCTTTATTAAGCACAACCAAATTTAGTTTCATAATAGTTCAGTACAGCTGAATATGTTAGTAGTTACAAACCAAAAAACGTTTAGATCAATTAATAATCCAAATAATTGATTTTTGGTTTCTGTATTCTCATACTTTCGTAAATAGTATCGAAATTTCGATTATGTTGAATACCAAATTAAGTTATTTGTTCCAACTCGGTATCTGATTCGGTAATCCCAACCGACTACAATATTCAAATGTAATTGTTTCTTGACGTTTAAAATTTAGTTCTAAAAAAGAAACAATCAAAATCAACAAAATATTAAACAATTTTTTATAAAAATTATATGAAAAATGTAAATAAATAATTAAAAAAATATTTCCAACTGAAAAGAAATGCAATGAATATGCACTAGTGCAAACTTCTGCGGAAATTGTTACGGTAAGTTGATAAAAAGAAACATAATTAAACGATAAAATATTATATAAGAAACTTCTTCCGATTAATTTCAGAAATGGATGAAACTATAAATTAAATGTCCGTAGCCTATTTTATGAGATTGCAAAAATCTTTGAACAGACAAAATCAGGAGCATCTAACTTAATAAAGGAAGGAGGAATCAATCTCCATCAACTCAAATAAAATGTGTACCAAGTTTTGAACATGTTCATTATTTTTACATAGTACATATGCATCAATTTTAATTAGCGACGTCGTGTGTTGTTTTATCAAAATGAAATCTAACAAAAGGCTTTAGATATTAAATTTTTTTTTTTATGTAAATTGCATTTCATTTTAAAATCAATTTCATGATTTTTGTTGTTAGATTTTTGGGAATTTTTCGCATATTATTTAGAGCTACTAAAGCCAATTAAATATTCCATATACTAAATGTAGGTCAAATGGCTTTTGTTTTATTTAAATTTTTCATGAATTAATTAAAATATATGCTAATAGAAAACAGCCAGGCTAAAGATAGAAAGGTTGTATAACTAATTTTAAAGGCTTTACCGTTATTTTTATAAATAAAAATTTTATTTTTAGTAGATTTTGTTGAGCTCTATATATATAAGTGTTATAAATTACAAAAATCTGTTGCAAATTGGCTGTCTAATGAAGTAAGAAAAGAACCCAGGCCTATTTGTTTTTTCAAGCCAAAATTGTGGTTTGCTTTATTTTGCTATAACCATATTTTATTTTGTATTTTATAAAGCGTTAAATCTTTTTTTTAAACTAACTACTGCAATTTATTTACCCAAGCCTTAACTAAGCCTTTGTGCTTTGCTTTGTGTTAGCATATAAATCATGTAATTTGTTTAGTTGCTTTGTTAGCTTGTTGCCAAATCTAAAACGAAAAAAATACGTTGCTGTATACTTTGTTAAATTAACCCAAAACTATGCTACAAATTTGTCTATAGATTAGTTCTTTATGCAGCAAAAAAGGCTTTAAGAAGGAGCAACACAAAAACTTTTGCTTTTCATTAAGGCTTCAAAGTCAAGCAGTCGTTTTGTGTTAGATTCATGAAGTAGTATACAAAGAAAGGTCGTTGCCTAAAATAATGTGAATAAGTCTAACACACATACAGACATAATACATACATATAAATAGTTATTAAAAAATAAATCTCTGCTTGTTAATACCAACATATTTAGCAGCTTAAAGGAAGATAATACATAAGAAAAGTAGAACATCTGCTCTGATAAGTAATGTTCCATTGTATGCCCTCTTGTGCGCTCTCTATTACACTCTCTACACCCATACACAGAACAACATTATCATCCCTACAAACATTTGAAAGCAAATCTGTTATTTATAGACTATATACAGGACTATAGACAAGTCAATAGAATAGATTATAGACTAGATTATAGACTGGACTGTAGACTCTAAACTAAATAGTAGACTAGACTATAGACTAGACTATAGACTAGACTATAGACCAGACTATAGACCAGACTATAAACCAGACTATAGACTAGACTATAGACTAGACTATAGACAAGACCATAGACTAGACTATAGACAAGACTATAGACTAGACTATAGACTAGACTATAGACTAGACTATAGACTAGACTATAGACTAGACTATAGACTAGACTATAGACTAGACTATAGACTAGACTATAGACTAGACTATAGACTAGACTATAGACTAGACTATAGACTAGACTATAGACTAGACTATAGACTAAACTATAGACTAGATTATAGACTAGACTATAGACTAGACTATAGACTAGACTATAGACTAGACTTTAGACTAGACTTTAGACTAGACCATAGACTAGACTATAGACTAGACTATAGACTAGACTATAGACTAGACTATAGACTAGACTATAGACTAGACTATAGACTAGACTATAGACTAGACTATAGACTAGACTATAGACTAGACTATAGACTAAACTATAGACTAGACTATAGACTAGACTATAGACTAGACTATAGACTAGACTTTAGACTAGACTTTAGACTAGACTATGGACTAGACTATAGACTAGACTATAGACTAGACTTTAGACTAGACTATAGATTAGACTATAGACTAGACTGTAGACTAGACTATAGACTAGACTATAGACTAAACTATAGACTAGATTATAGACTAGACTATAGACTAGACCATAGGCTAGACCCTAGACTAGACTATAGCCTAGATTATAGACTAAACTATAGACTAGACTATAGACTAGACTATAGACTAGACTATAGACTAGACTATAGACTAGACTATAGACTAGACTATAGACTAAACTATAGACTAGACTATAGACTAGACTGTAGACTAGACTATAGACTAGACTTTAGACTAGACTATAGACTAGACCATAGGCTAGACCATAGACTAGACTATAGCCTAGATTATAGACTAGACTATAGACTAAACTATAGACTAGACTATAGACTAGACTATAGACTAGATTATAGACTAGACTATAGACTAGACCATAGGCTAGACCATAGACTAGACTATAGCCTAGATTATGGACTAGACTATAGACTAAACTAGACTAGACTATAGACTAGACTATAGACTAGACTATAGACTAGACTATAGACTAGACTATAGACTAGACTATAGACTAGACTATAGACTAGACTATAGACTAGACTATAGACTATAGACTAGACTATAGACTAGACTGTAGACTAGACTATAGACTATACTTTAGACTAGACTATAGACTAGATTATAGACTAGACTATAGACTAGACTATAGACTAGACTGTAGACTAGACTATAGACTAGACTATAGACTAAACTATAGACTAGATTATAGACTAGACTATAGACTAGACCATAGGCTAGACCATAGACTAGACTATAGCCTAGATTATAGACTAGACTATAGACTAAACTATATACTAGACTATAGACTAGACTATAGACTAGACTATAGACTAGACTATAGACTAGACTATAGACTAAACTATAGACTAGACTATAGACTAGACTATAGACTAGACTATAGACTAGACTTTAGACTAGACTATAGACTAGACTATAGACTAGACTAGACTGTAGACTACGGTATATACGTGTGTAAATAGTACATGACAGGAGATTGTTTGCTGGTGTGTTTAACGTAATCTCAGAGACACCCCAGATAGTAGTAGTAGTGTTGCACATTGCAGATTCGTTTTGTTTAAAGTCTGTTGTTTTGTTGTGATATCCTTTTTTAACAATTTTTTGTACGATTTGATTCCATACATATATATATTTTTTTTATAAGTTTTACAGTTTTTTGGGTCAAATTTATTTCTTTTCCTTATTTTTGTTGTTGTTGCCCTTTTATCTTCAGTTTCTTTAACGTTAGCACAAAATACAAAGATATATTTAATTTGGTCAGTACCGACTTATAATGCCCTATACCAGAGATATGTTAATGTTGAACATTAGTAGTTATTAGATGTATACGAAATGTTATGAAACAAACATGTATAAATAGGGGGAAGAGAAGGGTAAAAGTACAATGGTATAAAAGCACCAATTATTACTGCGGCATACTTTTATGGGTTTCGCAGAGGGAATGGCAGCATATGGTGTAGGGCATAAATGTAAAATATTGTTGATATTTAAGCTTGTGTGCCCTATTAAAGCAAAATCATACACATATGTAAGTATGTACTAATTGTTTTAAAGCCTTAACATATGCTACTACAAAACTACATAAAAAATAGAAGATCTAGAATACATACAATCAGAACTAGCTCACACATGGATAGATGTTTTGCAAGTGGCCTTATTTTTTGCGTTTCATATGTATGTATTTTTAATGCCCTTAAGCCAAAACTGTGATTATAATATATAACTTATATAAATGCATGTGATGTTATAAAAGTAGTCTGCAAGTATATGTATACGGTGTATATAGAATTTACATAGAGACCAACCCACAAGAAATTTTATGTTTTTTTTCTCCCTTATTTTGAAACTAGTTTAGAGTTTTTCGCCGGAAAAAACAGTTTTTATGCAAAGTTAATAAACGTCAATAGAGGAAATGGCAAAAAGAAAAACTGGTTACTGAAATTGAAACTGAATGAATTTTTTAATTAAATAAAAAAGGAATTTCTAAGTAATTAGGAAATATGTATATTAAAGTAAATAGAAACTAAATGTAGTTAGAATATAATTATGAAAAAGTAAATGTTATAATTACTTATGTGGATAAGCAAGGATATGGAATGGAAACGTTTATATATAATAAATATAATATTTTATAACTTGATTGAGATTTTTTTATTTATATTTTATTAAGGCTTTTCTTCAAATATGAATACATCATAATGAATAATAATTTAATTTACCTTCAAAATCAATTTAAACTTTTTCGGTATATATTCACATACAAAAGTTATACATATACAATTTTACTTAATCATTCATAATTAAATATTAATCATACGCCACATATGCCATTTTGAACTGTAGGTCTATTTTACTATATTATCTGCTGAAGAAAATAACAATTTGTCACTATATTTAAAAATCTATTTACGAGCAACAAAACAAAATTGTTATAAAATTTTAACAATTTTATCAAAGTGATTCATACCTGTATAAATACTATTTCTCGCACAAAAACTATAAAAACAAAAACATAACTTAAAGAAATCTTACTCAATTATGTATGAGTAAGCATAGTCAATTATGAAGGCTTGATATATGCTATATTAACACTACATATCACATGCAAAAACTCATACATTTTAACAAAATATGTACATATACATACATAATACATGTGTTTGTATGAAAATCGTGTGCGTTAAAGAAATAGTTTAGTGTGTGTATAAAAGTTGTGGAGCGAAAAAAATGCCTGTCACGCGATAGCATTTATTTATGAGGCTTAACTATGAACAATAATTTTTTTTTCTCATACCCCAACACACACGCACTTACGTATACCTTTTTGTTCTATGTGTGTTGTTTTTTTTTTTTTTTAGCACACGTTTAGTCGTGTGCTTTTATTTCCTAGTATAGAGTTTTAGTTAGGAATATCAAAACAGGATATCAAAGTTGTTTTGCTTGTTATTGTTTTGCTCTTTTTAATTGTAGAGGAATGTCTGCATGTGTGTGTGTGAGTTTGTAAGAAAAGTTTTTGTAACTGAAAAAAAATTTGAAATCAATTGTATTTTTATACATCTATTTAGTCTTTATAAATACCAAGTAGAAAATATTTCTTCTAATTTTTCTTATGAAAGTCACAAAAATTTTCTTTTGCAATATTTTGTTCGTCATTTGTCGATAATTTTTGTGCGTAACTGTTGCACCATGGTGAAGAATAGAAAAGACTATAGGCCAGATTATAAACGATACTACAGACTAGACTTTAGACTAAAATTGAGTAAAGATTGGACTGTATAGACTGGACTGGACTAGACAATACTACAGACTTGACTATAGATTATAGTGTAGACAAGAATATAGACTTGTTAGTTAGTCTGTTTGTCAGTTTGAAAGGAGGTGGTATTAGTCTGGTAGACGTCCAACATTAGACATTCAGACTAGACTTTAGACTGGACTTTAAACTAGACTTTAGACTAGACTTTAGACTAGACTTTAGACTAGACTTTAGACTAGACTTTAGACTAGACTTTAGACTGGACTTTAGACTAGACTTTAGACTAGACTTTAGACTAGACTTTAGACTAGACTTTAGACTAGACTTTAGACTAGACTTTAGACTAGACTTTAGACTAGACTTTAGACTAGACTTTAGACTAGACTTTAGACTAGACTTTAGACTAGACTTTAGACTAGACTTTAGACTAGACTTTAGACTAGACTTTAGACTAGACTTTAGACTAGACTTTAGACTAGACTTTAGACTAGACTTTAGACTAGACTTTAGACTAGACTTTAGACTAGACTTTAGACTAGACTTTAGACTAGACTTTAGACTAGACTTTAGACTAGACTTTAGACTAGACTTTAGACTAGACATTAGTCTAGACTTTAGACTAGACTTTAGACTAGACTTTAGACTAGACTTTAGACTAGACTTTAGACTAGACTTTAGACTAGACATTAGTCTAGACTTTAGACTAGACTTTAGACTAGACTTTAGACTAGACTTTAGACTAGACTTTAGACTAGACTTTAGACTAGACTTTAGACTAGACTTTAGACTAGACGTTAGACTAGATTTAGACTAGACTTTAGACTAGACTTTAGACTAGACTTTAGACTAGACTTTAGACTAGACTTTAGACTAGACTTTAGACTAGACTTTAGACTAGACTTTAGACTAGACTTTAGACTAGACTTTAGACTAGACTTTAGACTAGACTTTAGACTAGACTTTAGACTAGACTTTAGACTAGACTTTAGACTAGACTTTAGACTAGACTTTAGACTAGACTTTAGACTAGACTTTAGACTAGACTTTAGACTAGACATTAGTCTAGACTTTAGACTAGACTTTAGACTAGACTTTAGACTAGACTTTAGACTATACTTTAGACTAGACTTTAGACTAGACTTTAGACTAGACTTTAGACTAGACTTTAGACTAGACTTTAGACTAGACTTTAGACTAGACTTTAGACTAGACGTTAGACTAGACTATAGACTAGACTTTAGACTAGACTTTAGTCTAGACTTTAGACTAGACTTTAGACTAGAATTTAGACTGGACTTTAGACTAGACTTTAAACTAGACTTTAGAATAGACTTTATGCTAGACTTTAGACTAGACTTTAAAATAGACTTTAGAGTAGACATTAGACCAGACTTTAGACCAGACTTTAGACTAGACTTTAGACTAGATATTAGACTAGACTTTAGACTGGACTTTAGGCTAGACTTTATACTAGACTATAGACTAGACTTTAGACTAGACTTTAGACTAGACTTTAGACTAGACTTTAGACTAGACTTTAGACTAGACTTTAGACTAGACTTTAGACTAGACTTTAGACTAGACTTTAGACTAGACTTTAGACTAGACTTTAGACTAGACTTTAGACTAGACTTTAGACTAGACTTTAGACTAGACTTTAGAATAGACTTTAGACTAGAATTTAGACTAGAATTTAGACTAGACTTTAGACTAGACTTTAGACTATACTTTAGACTAGACTTTAGACTAGACTTTAGACTAGACTTTAGACTAGACTTTAGACTAGACTTTAGACTAGACTTTAGACTAGACTTTAGACTAGACTTTAGACTAGACTTTGACTAGACTTTAGACTAGACTTTAGACTCGACTTTGGACTAGACTTTAGACTAGACTTTAGACTCGACTTTGGACTAAACTTTAGACTAGACTTTAGACTGGACTTTAGACTAGACTTTAAACTAGACTTTAGAATAGACTTTATGCTAGACTTTAGACTAGACTTTAAAATAGACTTTAGAGTAGACATTAGACCAGACTTTAGACCAGACTTTAGACTAGACTTTAGACTAGATATTAGACTAGACTTTAGACTGGACTTTAGGCTAGACTTTATACTAGACTATAGACTAGACTTAGACTAGACTTAGACTAGACTTAGACTAGACTTTAGACTAGACTTTAGACTAGACTTTAGACTAGACTTTAGACTAGACTTTAGACTAGACTTTAGACTAGACTTTAGACTAGACTTTAGACTAGACTTTACACTAGACTTTAGAATAGACTTTAGACTAGAATTTAGACTAGAATTTAGACTAGACTTTAGACTAGACTTTAGACTATACTTTAGACTAGACTTTAGACTAGACTTTAGACTAGACTTTAGACTAGACTTTAGACTAGACTTTAGACTAGACTTTAGACTAGACTTTGACTAGAATTTAGACTAGACTTTAGACTCGACTTTGGACTAGACTTTAGACTAGACTTTAGACTCGACTTTGGACTAAACTTTAGACTAGACTTTAGACTAGACTTTAGACTTTGCATTAGACTTTAGACTAGATTTTAAACTAGACTTTAGGCTAGTTTTTGACTAGACTTTATACTAGACTTTGAGCTAGACTTTCGACTGGACTATAAACTGGAATTTATACTAGACCTTTGACTTGATTTTAGACTAAATTTTAGGCTAGTCTTAATGCTAGACTTTAGAGTAAACTGCAGACTATTTTTTGCCAAGTCAGTGGTAACACGAAAATGTAATATTTCTTGAATTCCCTTTAAAAATCGTATTTATTTCAACAAATATTGCATAGATTGTATTTGTTCAGTTCTTTGCCAAAACTTGGCCAGGCAAAAGTTTACTATTTTTTGTCCAGCTTGTTGTTGAACTTTTAAGGCTCGAGGTCAAATAATTTTACAATTTTCAGCAAAACAAACTTTTTGGTATTTTACTCTGAACTATCTACCATCTATGTAAACAATATACTATCAAATGTTAGAAATCTTTTATAAGTGGTGAACTCTATTTTCAGTTCTTTCTCGTTTTGTTTCCAAAGAAAAAAAGAAAAAAACAAGGCCTGGTATGTATGTATGTGTGGCAATAAAGTTAAATGTTTGTCGAAGGTTTCTTGTTAGGTTTCCTATTATTGTTGGCCATTATTTGTTTATAAAAAAATAGAAGAAAAACTGTGTATAGATGCCGACAAGTTTGACCCACCTTTAGGTGTTTACTAATGTTTTGCTTATCTGTGCAAAATGTAAAAAAAAAAACAGACAAATACATACATATTGATGTTTTTCCAAACTTGTTTTTATCTTTAAGGTTAAGTTGTTTTTATGAGTATTGATGTGTCCACAAGTTTGGTAGTTATTTTTTTTTTTGTTTGCCATATAAATCATTTGACATTTGATAAGTGTCGCTTTTGCTAATATATATGATACCAATAGCTTTTACTAAAGCCTATTTCTAGGAATATTGGTGTTGAGTTTGTTATCATGTTGTAGCTAAAGTTGTCTATAATTTTGGGGTATTGAAATTGTGTGTGTGTGCTGGTTCTTTAACAGGGACAAGCCTTAGTTGATTTATGTTTTTACTGACGTGCTGAGGTTATTGATTTCCTAGTGTCCTTGTTTTTTTATTATTATTTTTGTATTGAAAATATAGTTATTTATTAAAGTTGCAGAAGAACATGAACAATTTATGTTTCAAGTTAAATTTTTTCGTAGATTTTACTGTAAAGTTTTTGAAATTTTCTTAAATTTGTTAAATAGTTTTTGAGTTAAAAACAAAAAATTTTTTGGAACATTATTTCTCATAAAATTTACATTGATAGCTTATGTCAAATAAATAGCTTTATCTTGCTTATTTTCTAAGCTTTCTATGACATTTTAAATTTTTAAAATATCTTTACTAGTTTTGTAGTTATAAGTTTTTTTCTTAAATATCTTTCAATTAATATTAATCATACGCCTTGTGGTAACAAATTCTTATATTTTTAATATTTTTTAAATTAGTTGTTATGCATAAAAATAACCTTTTTAATTGCATTTCTTAAAAGATTATGTAGATATTTCAAAACAAATATTTAAAAATATTTTTTTTAAACTAATTGCAATATATAGGAAAGACTCGTTTTTCTAAAAAAACTTATTAATTGCAAAAAACACTAAAATATTCTTTGCTTAGAGAGCAAACATTTGCCAAAATCAACATTTGTGTTAAAAAATTTTTAGAAAATATGTTGCACATAAGGGGAGACTTTTATTTCTAAAAGAAAAATGATTGTGCATATTTTACAAGAGCTTGTTGGAACAATATCTTTGCAATAGTTGTTTATTCTAGTTTATATTTGCATATAAAGTGATTTCTAGCAGAAATTAACAGAAACAAAAAAAAATCGAAAACTAAAATTAAACAACAAAAGAAAATCGAAAAAAAATTAAAACTAAAAAAGAGAAAAACATAGAAAATTTTCCTCTTACATATAAAAAAATATGAATATAAAAATGCATATGACCAAAATTGTTTTTCCTTTCTTAATAATATAAACAAACCTATGCAGTCTATAGCAGTGAAGGCAAAATAAAACAATATTTTTAAAAACAAGCAAAACATATATCGATATTATTGTAAAATTCTTTAGTTAAATTTGTATTATGAATAAATTAGTATTTTGTCAGCTTTCTAAAATCGTTTACAACTTAAAAATAACTTTACTAGTTTTGAAGTTATTTAAGTTTTTGTAAAATAACTCTTAATTAATATCAATCATACGTCACCAGTTGAAATTTTATAAATATTTAAAAAGCTTTGTAGTTAAAGGCTTTAACTAGAATTTAAGTTTGGAAATGTATGTTATGAATATAAGTTAATTGTTTTAGCAGATAAAGTGTGAATTATATAAATGGGTTCTTTAACAATTTATTAATTTATTTTCCGTTTAAAACCTATTTTGCCAATTTTTTCATTCACATCCACTGTTAAATCTCTACATATATTTAAACATAAGTTTTTAAAGATTTGTGTTCATGGAGAGTTGTTAAATACACATAGCTCTTCCACAAACCCTACACACATACACTCCCTTGCAATTTCTATCCCAGTTTCTCTGCTTTTGTTTGTGTAATTTAAATAAATATTACATATTTTTTCATATAGTATACTTTCGTTCTCTCAAAAACAATAATAACAACAACAATAACAACCATATCCTACAGTAGCTTAAGCTACAATAGCTATATCTGTTGTTGTTATTATATTTTCCATGAATAATAACTAAGATTTGTCCTTTGACCTGAATCATTATAAAATTCACTTAAATATGCACAAGAACATGTTTGTACTTGCACATACATACATGCATGCATGTTTTTGTTTGGTCTTCAAAAATTTATAATGTTTGCAGTGTTGTTGTTGTTGGTTTTTTTTGCAATTGCACAATGTACTAAAGTTATTTTTTAAAGCGTACAAATATGCTTAAGAGTACAAATAAAATAAATTTGAAGAAATTGGAAAAAATAACAAATTTATTTATTTAACTTAAAGAATGACTTAAGAATAGTTTGATTAGAGAACAAATACACCTCGGCCACTATCGAGCCTGTTGTGCGCTACATTCATCTGAATCCGTACGTCCAATTTTGTATATATGTGCTCGCAATCCTGTGTGTCCACTCAGAATACGTACCATCATACTAACCCCGGACTTGCTCATTTTGAGGAGATTTCTCGTCTTGCTCTCATCAGGGTCATTCCATTTTTTGTGGTTCTACCCACCGTTTCATTATTTCAAGTGGCGTTATGGAATTCTCTCACCCATTTTTTTAATTGAGCTTTTGTTGCGTCGAATAGTTTTGCATTTGTCAGGTTAACTACCTAGAGTTCCCTTCCCTTTAAAGCTATTACATTCGCCCTTTCATTGCCGACTACTCCCGAGTGGCCTGGTACCCTTATGATGCAAACCTTACCTCTGGGAGAATATTCAGTTAAAGCTTTTTACTATCCAATATGGTCTTAGATTTAATTGGGTAAATATATTAAGCCCTGTGGACGCCATATTTATTCTAATCCAATTTACACATTCTGTTATTGCCCGGACTACTATGTCTTCAATATAGAACCCCAGGCCAACTTTGTCCCCCAATTTAGAGCCATTGGTGTAACAACGGATTCCTACTGGTATTTGCTCTAGTATTTCGCTTGACCAAGACATTCTATATGTGATCAGCGTTTCAAAGTTTCCGACATATTCTGTGTCTGATATGAGATCCAGTATACATTGATGACCTGTCCTATAACCGCTTTTAGCCAGTTCGCCTAAAGTAAAGAGCCGTTCGGCTGTAAGCGCCCCCTCATATCTTAAATATGTTTCAATGGGTGGAAAATCTAGCAACGTTTCCAAAACTTATACCCAAGCAGCATGTATACTGAACTAGTTTGAATTTGTCATAGTAGGACTAAGACGCCATTTCATGCCTTGTTGATCCTATCCTCTATGTGGTATCTCCATTTTAATTTCCGGTCAACTTTGTCTGTCACCGGTATCTTCTTGCCCAGGAAGCAAGATTCAGTATACGTAGAAATTTTTGACTTTCTTGTGCAAAGACAGATTTCCATTCAGATTTCCAGATTCTTCCGGGTTAACATTGAGGCCTCTCGGTTGTGCTCAGCTCAAGGCCGTATTCAGAGCCTCCTCAGCTCTTCAACACAGGTAATTTAGATCCTTTCCCTTTAAAAGTATTACGAAATCGTCTGCATAGCAAACAGGTCTAAGTCTTTTCTCGATTAGGTGACAAAATGCCACCCTTTGGTATACCGCGAAATACCTTTTTCCTGATAGTTTTATCGTACATCTCGCAGCTTATCCATCTGTTCTTTAGCATGTAGTTGATCCAGTTACGGAGCACCCGGTCAACATAAGATAAGAGTATCAGTGTAGACGTTATTAAAGGCGCCTTCGATCTCAATGCATACCGCCAGTGTATACAGTTTGCTATCGAAAGATTCACCTATGTAGTGGACAACTTCGTTTAAAGCGGTTTCCACCGATCGCCCCTTTACATAAGCGTGCTGCTTATATTAAAGGTCTTTGTCTGGTATACTGCTTATAACAATACTATCGACTATCCGTTCCAAGGTTTTAAGTAGGAAGGACGTAAGGCTTATCTGTCGATAGGACATAGGTGTCACATAGCTAGGTGTCTCTGGTTTGGGTATAAATATTACCCTTACATCCAGCCATTTAACTGGGGTATATGTTGATTTCAAGCATCCCGCCTGCATCTGCAAAAGTGCCTGCTGGTTTATAGGAAGCAAAGCTAAATTTTTAAAATTATTAAAATTTTGAAAAGTTAAGAATGAATTTGACAAATTTGACAACTGTTTATACCGGTGTTTTGTTAGCATTTCAAAAAATTTTTCATATTTAAATTATCTCTGTTAGTTATAGAGTTATTGGATTTTTTGTAAAATAACTCACAATTAATATTAATCATACGCCACCTGGTATATTTTTATAAATAATTAAAAATATTCTCTTTCCATAACAGTAGAAAAATTAAGAAAATTGTCACTTAAACTACTTATTTATGCCAAAATGTCTGCATACAAGTTGTCTTTATATATTCTACAGAAAAGGCTTTAAATCGTTGGTCTTTATATATTCTACAGAAAAGGCTTTAAATCGTTGCCCATATTGAGGCATTACTTTTTCCATGTTATTTGGTTTGTATTTTCTTTTTTTGAAGCAAATAGTTTGTGCTGGAAAAAAAGCCTTTTATAATTTAAAACAACCATATTTTAAAGAAAATATAACTTTTAAAACAAGCTGCTTTATTTCAAAGCTTTCTTTTTAAAGTTTCCTATAAGAAGAAAATTTCCACATGCTGATGATGATATTTGTGCACTAGACAGGTATCTTAAATACTACGTAGTATGTAGTTGTGATTTAACTCAAAATGAAATTTGTTCACCTGCTGTTTGTGTTCTTTTTTCGGTATAAATTTTTCCACTCTCTTTCATATTTATGTGTGTATTTTTTTTGGCTGCTTCCGTTTCCTGTTATTCTGTACAGAATTTTTTTGTTTGAGTTTTCATTTATTTTAGCATGACAGGTAAGAAAATAAGTTTCTGTGTGTATATGTATAGGTAGGTAGCATTAATGTTTATTTTAGTGTTTGTTTTTTCTTTAAATAGAATATGTTTTCCAACATCTTGTTGTTATGTTGCTCTGGGTTTTTTGGTATTTCTATTTATTTCTGTGTTTTTTTTGTTGAAAAACTTTCAATAACTTTTCCTATAAATTTTTTGTTATTTTATTTTTTTGGTGTTGGAATTCATTCTTGCAACCAAATGTAATATACTTTTTTATATTCATTTTTTATAGTTAAATTATCAAATAAGTAAAAGTACCAAAAAACATCTGCTTTTTCCAAAAATCTATTTGCTCAAGGCAAAGACGAAGAAGAAGATAAGTAATTTGTGTGTTTGCTTTTATCATAAAAGTATTTTTAACACTTTTCTTTATTTTAAGGAAATTGTTTTATATTGATTATAGATTAAGTTTAAGCAAAGTTTTTAAAATATTAAATCAAATAACATTGCTCAATTTATTGAAAAATATATTTTTTCATTCTTAAATTTGTTCCATATTTTAATTAAATCTCTGTTTTTTATTTACCCCGAATATTTGCTGCAATTTGTCAGCTTTCCACAATATTTTTAAAATTTTAAATATCTTTAATAGTTTTTGAGTTATACGTCTTTTGTAAAATAACTCACAATTAATATTAATCATACGCACATTGTGCAGTTTTGGGTAATTTTAAAAAGAAGCGTTTTAAATGGCAATTAACTAATTTTATCGTTTGCGTTATTTTCATTAAATAGAAGATCCTTCATAAATAAAACGTTTACATTATTGACAATATGTAAACAATGTGTAAATAATAAGAAATTTTATAGATTCAAAACTATTTTTTGAAGAATATTAGAAAACTAATTTATGAGTAATATTCAATCCTAATATAATATGATAGCCTCCTGTAGGTAGGTGGTTAATGTTCTAGTCTGGTAGACCTACCTAACTAACTAACTAACTAACTAACTAACTAACTAACTAACTAACTAACTAACTAACTAACTAACTAACTAACTAACTAACTAACTAACTAACTAACTAACTAACTAACTAACTAACTAACTACTAACTAACTAACTAACTAACTAACTACTAACTAACTAACTAACTAACTAACTAACTAACTAACTAACTAACTAACTAACTAACTAACTAACTAACTAACTAACTAACTAACTAACTAACTAACTAACTAACTACTAACTAACTAACTAACTAACTAACTAACTAACTAACTAACTAACTAACTAACTAACTAACTAACTAACTAACTAACTAACTAACTAACTAACTAACTAACTAACTACTAACTAACTACTAACTAACTAACTAACTAACTAACTAACTAACTAACTAACTAACTAACTAACTAACTAACTACTAACTAACTAACTAACTAACTAACTAACTAACTAACTACTAACTAACTAACTAACTAACTAACTAACTAACTAACTAACTAACTAACTAACTACTAACTAACTAACTAACTACTAACTAACTAACTAACTAACTAACTAACTAACTAACTAACTAACTAACTAACTAACTAACTAACTAACTACTACTAACTAACTAACAACTAACTAACTAACTAACTAACTAACTAACTAACTAACTAACTAACTAACTAACTAACTAACTACTAACTAACTAACTAACTAACTAACTAACTAACTAACTAACTAACTAACTAACTACTAACTAACTAACTAACTAACTAACTAACTAACTAACTAACTAACTAACTAACTAACTACTAACTAACTAACTAACTACTAACTAACTAACTAACTAACTAACTAACTACTAACTAACTAACTAACTAACTAACTAACTAACGAACTAACTAACTAACTAACTAACTAACTAACTAACTAACTACTAACTAACTAACTAACTAACTAACTAACTAACTACTAACTAACTAACTAACTAACTAACTAACTAACTAACTAACTAACTAACTAACTAACTAACTAACTAACTAACACTAACTAACTACTAACTAACTACTAACTAACTAACTAACTACAACCTAACTAACTAACTACTAACTAACTAACTAACTAACTAACTAACTAACTAACTAACTACTAACTAACTAACTATGTAACTAACTATGCAACTAACTAACTAACTATGCAACTAACTAACTAACTAACTAATTAAGATCCCACTTCTTTTAAAAATTTCATAATTTATGTTAAAAATATAACCTTTCTCTTTTATTTTCAGGTAAGTTATGTTTCCACTGAGTATTTCTTAACAAGGGCAAGTAGAGTAATTTTTTATTTTTTTTACTTTATTATTTAAGTTATTTAAATTTAGCTTAAAAAACTTTTCTATATGAGAACCTCTACAGTTTCTTTTAATATGAAATCAATATTAAAACTCTCTCTCTCTTATACTTACTTACACGTCGACCTTTTTTTAAGTTACACGTTTCCTGTTATAGCAAAAAGTATTTCATTAAAACACACAAATTCAAAATTATGACAATTTAAACTTTCATTTCATATTCCCCAAATTCGTAATCAAACATTGTTTATATTTTGTAAACAAAAAACATTTTAAAACGAAACACATGGTACAAGTTTTAATTACTTTTTTTTTTGCTATTCCTTATACCGTATTACTCCTTTACTCTTTTTCGATGGCATTAGTTTAAGAGAGTACAAAGGAAAGTAGAGGACTTGGGGGAAAGATATTTAATAAAAAAAACATTTAATCAATATGCGCTCAATTGATTGTCAAACCAAACATTAATACTTGTATAAAAGAAAAAGTTTTATATTTATTTTTAAATAGAAAAACTTTTGGTTGTGGGAAAAATAAATAATAAATATATTTAAGTAGATAAGATTATAACAAGGATAATGAATGTTTTAAGGGTGAATGGCATAAATGAAATGAGGTCATTATGAATATTTTGTTTTTATATATGCATAAAAGCTTAAAGAGTTATGTCTTTAAATTTTAAGTAAATCTTTGCTTTTTAGGAATATTCACGATAAATCTTCGGTTTTAAGAATATTCGCGATAATTTGCAATTTATAGAAAGTTTGTGATAACATTTTGGTTTATTAGAAAATATGTCCTTTAAATTTTTATTTTTTTAATAAATTTTACAATAAATTTTTATGTAAAAAACATATTTGTCAACTTTAACTTTTGTTAAAACACCTAAATTTTTAATTTTTCTTTTCCTAACACTCTTATTCAATACTTTTTATCATTTTTTCTTCATCATAATATTTTGCCATCTTTTTTAATAAAAGTTTATAAAATACTAGGTTATAAAAAAACAGAAACGTAAAGTAACCAACAACACGTAACAACAAGAATAAAATTATAAAACATCGTAAAAATGGTAAAAAATTCATTTCACGTTTAATTAAATTTGAAAACTTTTCAATTTGTTTCGTTCTGATTTTCATCTCTACGTTTCTTTATTTTTTTTTTTTTTGCTCTCTATATGCACTTCTCTCATAAATTGAGTTGACTTTAGAGTAAGTGTATTATACTTACAAAAATACACACATACATACATATTTCTAACTAAAAAGGATACATATACATACTTGGTGAAAAAAGTAAAAAATTTCTTTAAGGTGTAAAATATGTATATGAGTGTCTAATCCCAGCAGTTCGGTTGGACAGTGCCGAACTACCAATTTAACCTACCTCTTAGGGTTATCCCTAGCCAACGACTGCCCAGGTGACTAGCTTTTTTAACATGTGGAAGTCAACCGTCACCCCATTGATTACGAAGATTCAGACAAAAAGCATAAGTTCTTAAAGTGTCCACTCTCTTGCTTATAAAGAGGACGCTAAAGTGACGATTATCTTCACCCTCGTTTACAAAGAGTTCATATGTGACGAAAGACGAATTAGAGCCAACCAGATGGTTAGACGTTAGTGGAGATCACTGTATTTTTCGTGTACTTTGACTCTTTACCGAACTGCTGGGCTGTTAGAGTATGTATGTGTAGGTAAGGGTATGTGTTGGTAATGTATGTCAATTTTTACCTCAAATAATTTTTTAAAACATTTTATTTTTGTAACTAGGAGATTGTGTGGTCGACTAAAGAGAACTCTATAGAGAGTTGTCTGATGATAACTTTATAGAAATTCATCTATAGGTGACTTTTTTTAGAGTAATCTAGAGGCGACTCTTTAAGGGGTAAACAAGTATAATAATCTGTAAAAATTATTTTTTAAAACTTGAATATTTTTCATCATTTACACATTGTTTACATGATGTCAATACGTTTTTTTATTGTTTACATTATTTACAAACAATTTTTGATATATTTACAAAATTTTACATTATTTACTTATTGTTTACATGTTGTAAAACTTATACTTTTTCATTTAAATATAATTTTTTTAAATAATTCCTTTTAGACAATAGACAATATTAAT
>NW_023996727.1:32500-34164 GCF_015586225.1 Lucilia sericata
CAGAACTAGAACTAGAACTGAACTAGAACTAAACTAGAACTAAACTAGAACTGAACTAGAACTAAACTAGAACTAAACTAGAACTGAACTATACTGAACTAGAACTGAATTAGAACTGAACTAGAACTGAACTAGAACTGAACTAGAACTGAACTAGAACTGAACTACAACTGAACTAAACTGAACTAGAAAAAATATCGAAGAATATTTTTGAGACAAAAATTAAATTAATGAAATGATTATATTGTCTATTGTCTAAAAGGATTATTTAAAAAAATTATATTTAAATGAAAAAGTATAAGTTTTACAAGTAACAATAAGTAAATAATGTAAAATTTTGTAAATATATCAAAAATTGTTTGTAAATAATGTAAACAATAAAAAAACGTTTGACATCATGTAAACAATGTGTAAATGATGAAAAATATTCAAGTTTTTAAAAAATAATTTTTACAGATTATTATACTTGTTTACCCCTTAAGAGTCGCCTCTAGATTACTCTAAAAAAAGTCACCTATAGATGAATTTCTATAAAGTTATCATCAGACAACTCTCTATAGAGTTCTCTTTAGTCGACCACACAATCTCCTAGTTACAAAAATAAAATGTTTTAAAAAATTATTTGAGGTAAAATTGACATACATTACAACACCATACCCTTACCTACACATACATACCTCTAACAGCCCAGCAGTTCGGTAAAGAGTCAAGTACACGAAAAATCAGTGATCTCCACTAACGTCTAACCATCTGGTTGGCTCTAATTCGTCTTTCGTCACATATGAACTCTTTGTAAACGAGGGTGAAGATAATCGTCACTTTAGCGTCCTCTTTATAAGCAAGAGAGTGGACACTTTAAGAACTTATGCTTTTTTCTGAATCTTCGTAATCAATGGGGTACGGTTGACTTCCACATGTTAAAAAAGCTAGTCACCTGGGCATCGTTGGCTAGGGATAACCCTAAGAGGAGGTTAAATTGGTAGTTCGGCACTGTCCAACCGAACTGCTGGGATTAGACACTCATATACATATTTTACACCTTAAAGAAATTTTTTACTTTTTTCACCAAGTATGTATATGTATCCTTTTTAGTTAGAAATATGTATGTATTGTGTATTTTTGTACGTATAATACACTTACTCTAAAGTCAACTCAATTATGAGAGAAGTGCATATAGAGAGCAAAAAAAAAAAAAAATAAAAACGTAGAGATGAAATCAGAACGAAACAAATTGAAAAGTTTTCAAATTTAATTAAACGTGAAATGAATTTTTTACCATTTTTACGATGTTTTTATAATTTTATTCTTGTTGTTACGTGTTGTTGGTTACTTTACGTTTCTGTTTTTTTATAACCTAGTATTTATAAACTTTATTAAAAAGATGGCAAAATATTATGATGAAGAAAAAATGATAAAAGTATTGAATAAGAGTGTTAGGAAAGAAAAATTAAAAATTTAGGTGTTTTTAAACAAAAGTTAAAGTTGACAAATATGTTTTTTACATAAAATTTATTGTAAAATTTATTAAAAAAAAAAATTTAAAGGACATATTTTCTAATAAACCAAAATGTTATCACAAACTTTCTATAAATTGCAAATTATCGCGAATATTCTTAAAACCGAAGATTTATCGTGAATATTCCTAAAAAGCAAAGATTTACTTA